>NW_018164516.1:344096-355363 GCF_001263595.1 Phalaenopsis equestris | reverse complement strand
TTATTTATTTTTGAGGGTGGGGGGGGGGGGGGGGGGCTTCTCATATTTTCTAACTAGAAATATTTATTAAGATTTGTTATTTAGATTTTTTATTATTATTATTTTGGAATTATCTCACCGACCTGAAGTTTAACGTCGTCCATTTCGTCCGCCTCATGATAGCTTCACGAGTACTCGGCATCCCGACTGCGACCTAATTTATGTTGCAATGGCACACAGAGAAATTCGTATGAAAACACTATTCAACATAAGAACATAAAATTTATGCAGGAATGTGCATAATAACATGGATGCGTAAAAAAGACAGAGACGTAAATCTTCCTAAGAATTATAAATATTATGTAGACAAAAATCTTAAGAAGTAATTGAAACAGTCTTACAAAATTAACAATTTAAATTCTTTGGATTCTGTGTATGTTGCTATATTTGCATTGGGATTCCGCATAAGGAAGCCTAAGTTCATCAATTATATTATCTCCACAATTATTTGTTTTCTGATGATTTAACCAAAAAGCAATCTAACCAGCTATACATGTATATAACAATCAAATATAATCTGAAAAATTATGAATAAAATAGATTACAAGTACTAAGACATGCAAAAGATCAACTAAAAAAAATAAGTTTCATGTAACTTTTAATCTCACTAAACAGCATGAATATGGAGCCGCATAATAACACTTGCTCGAATTCATAGTCAGCTCATTCATACCACCTGTGCTAACAAAACTAAATCTTAAGACAAATATTTCAACTATCATTAACAGAATAAGAGCTTTATAATTTCAAATGATATCCGCCTGAACTCATCAAATCTAATCCAACCAAATTCAACTAGATAATTTACATACATATACCACCCAACTCATATATACTTTGATATGTAGCACCCAAATTTCACTTTGAACATTCACACCAGTTAAGTTTTCATATCATATCGAAAATACCATCATAATAACTTTCAAAAAATTTATTGAAATACAAGTTTATTGCATTAGTTAGGCTGCATACATGTGAAAATTGACATTTAGGAGTTAAATATGTAAATACATAGGAATTGGGTGGTATGTAAGCTTTCACAAGAGATATCAAAATCCACACATGTATATATACGAACACAAAATCACAATATGAAAAATCGAAGTTTTTCCCATTTTTCCACAAATAGAACAATTCAAGTTTCATGTTTTTCTAAAAGCATAGCGGTTGATGTTTCATATTTTCACAAACCCAACTTATCCAAATTTCATATATTCCAAAACGAAAACTTTCCGAACTTCACAAAATAAAACCCTCAAAAGTTTCCAAGTTTTACAAATGAAACCGCAATAGGTTCAAGTTTTACCTAAGCAAAACCATTGGAGTTTCCAATTATTCCAAAGAAAACCTACGAAGTTTCAAAATTTGCATGATGAAATCCTTAGAGTTCCAGAATTTTACATGAAATTTCCAAATTTTACAAACAAAAACATATGAGTTTCAAATTTTTATGAAACGAGTCGCATTAAAGTTTCCAGATTCCATGAACCAAAGCCACAACACTTTCATATTTTCTAAAATGAAACTTTTGAAGTTTCCAAATTTTCACAATCAAAGCTACAACGATTTCAGATTTTTCAAAAATTAAATTGGCAAAGTTTCCAAATTCCACAAACCGAAGTTGCAACGATTTCAAAGTTTCATAAAACAAACATACATGAACTTCAGATTTTCATAATACAAAATTAGCAAGAACCTCAACACACATTTACATACATGCCACTCAATTCTTTATGTACTTACATATATATCATCTAAATTTTACAATTTACATTTATACCATATTTTTTATCACAAACTACCATTTTTACTTAAAACTGAAACACGTCTATTAATTCATATGTGTTAAATTCAAATTTGTCTGATGACACTTAAGGGATGGAGCCTAGGGACCGAGGAAGGAAAAGAGGAAGAGAGAGGGAGAGGAAAACAAAGACAGCAAGACTTGTCCCGACAAGGCCGAAGAGGGGTGGGACTCTTTGACCCCTTTTACTCCTTGGAAAACAAATGTTACAAGAAACAGGAAGAGAGAGAGTTCTCCCTATATGAAGGTTGAAAGAGAAGAGCCTGAGAACCTCTAATATATGTCATTGTTCCTCTATTTTTAGCAAATAAAAAGGGGAAATATAATATTAAATTTTTACCCTCTCTTTGTAGAGGATAGTACAGAGTATTTAATCTGCATATCTTGGACCGTCAGATTGTCTGGAGATCCATGCAGACTGTTTTTGGGTGTACATACTATGTTTTCTTTTTTCTTTTGTTCATTGATAGTAACAGCTACGATAAGAATAAGAAAATTTATAAAGTTAAAAAACATAAGCACATGAAGCAATAATGATACTCTATGTTAATCGATTAGTTGTTGAACGAACTACTGGAATGATTTGCCTATTACCCCTAGCGGAGCTCATCGCTGTCAGGTAAGGGATCATTTCTGGGGATGAGAAGAATTATGTCAGTCGAGGTTCGGTCAGACGATATTGGTGTCCCAACCTACCCCCCTCATTTGGTTGGATAGCCTATGGGTTTAGTCGATCGATCTTGGAGAAATGACGGGCGGTTTGTACTTGTGGGTCCAGTCGGATGATCATAATGTCATGGCCGACCGCTTTTGTTTGACCAAATGGCTTATGGTTTCAGCCAGACGATCTTGGCGTCATGGCTGACCTCTTATATTTGTCCAGGTGGCTTATGTCGTAACTGAAATATGTTGAGGGCATCAAAACGGGGTTCTAATCCTCACTCGAGTAGGCTCTAGTCATTTGATTGAATCCCAGTCTTAAGTTATGCCCCCCCACTATGGAAGGAGACCGCCTAGACTTCTCTCCAGGATGATTGTCGTCAAACCCTTCCCGTACATTGTCGCTACTGGGCATGAAACCATCTCTGAAATTTTGTGTAATCCAAGCTACGAGGTTTGGGCTCTTGGTGAGAAAAGTTCATTGGTTGGCCCTCATTACCGATCGAACGTCTATTGCGTCATTGTCGGTTATTTTTTGTCTTCAACTGATGGGACGTTCTTGGTGTCGTTGTTGATTTTGCTACCAGAGTTTGAGTTCCCCGAGTGTCGAGCGACTTCCAAAATGCTTGAACTCGTTCAGTTCCTTGAATCTTAACATGTCCTCTCACATAGAAATTCAAAATATTATTATGTGCACGTAACATAGAATAAGTTTGAAGGAAAATAACACCCTTATATACCATAAAAACAGCCACCAACATGGGGTCAAAGACTATTATAGGTATAGTTATGAATTGAGTGGTATGTAAGTAATATTCCCTGATTTGAGATGGCCAGTCGAAGGCAGTTGGCCCGCCGGAGGTTAGTGCTGGTTGGAAGCAGGTGGTCGACCGGAGGCGATCAAAGCAGCGGTCGGTCGGAGGGTGTTTGTCAGCTAGACGATTCCCGGCTAGATTTAGCTTAACTCTTGCCACTGTAAAATTTAGACAAAATGAAACTGCATATTCGAAGTCTTATTCCATGGTCTCAGGTAGTAGCGAAATGGGCAGCTGGAAGCGGGTGGTCGTTCGAAAGAGAGATGATCAGTTGGGATTTCTGGGGAGAGATGGTCTGCTGGTGAGGATTTTTGGGGAGAGATGGCCAGTCGGAAAAGAGACGGTCGGCCTGTTGGTAAAGGGCCGCACGTGAATAAAAAGGTGGGTCGGAAGAAGGCCTCTCGTGAAGAGTCTGTGGGATGGGAGGTGAAAGTCGGTCGGAGGAGATTTCCAGTCGAAGAATATTCTTTCGATTATCAAGTCGTCATCTTCTCCTATCAAACTTGTAGATTTTGGCTTTGCTACTTATATCAAGCCTAGGCAGAGCTTGGGTGAAATTGTTGGCACTTTGTTCGATATAGCAACAAAGGTGTTGGCAGGCTGCTATAACCAGGCGGTAGATGTTTGGACTAAATACATTCTTCTCAACGGAATGTCAGCGTTTTGGGGAAAGACGAAGTCAAAAATTTCAATCGGCCAAAGTCAGGGAAGTGGAGGCAAGTTCACTGGCTGGCTGGGGGAATTAGGTGGCCAATCGGTTGGTCCGAGCATGGCTGGTCGAAGAGGCAAAGCGATCTCGACCGAGGATGCAGCCAAATGACAACTAGTGGGGCGGTTAGCGTGGCAGATGAAATTCGATCGGTCGCTAAATGGCCAGCACGACGGATGTATTTTGAACGATGAGGTAAGCAACCAATGTGTCGGATGGAGTTCACCCGGCTGGAGATCGGATAGATGGTCGGCGGGTGGCCGAACGGTTGGTAGAGAGCTTGCTGGTTGAATGGGAGTCGGTGGGTAAAGAAGTTGCCAGCCGACTAGATCATGATCGTAGATATTGTATGCATTTGGTATTTCCACTACATCATCATCTCGGAGCCAAATCTTGTTCTTCTCTGTTTTTATTTCTCAAAAAAAAGAGCTAACAATGCTTGTCCATGTGTACGCTTCAGTTCCATTTTATTTAGTTTCTATATCCTCATCTTTCATTAATTTTCTACTTTGTTTAAGCTTTTGTATTGTTGAATTCATGGCACCGGCGAACTTTAGTAGGTGGTTATCATCCTCGTTGATGATGAATATGACCGACCCGCTGCAGTGGGCGACTGTAGGCCCCTGTACTTCCTCTGGTGTAGCCTAACATCAAAGCCAGATGATAAATTTGTATAGCTCTGCATTTGATTCAACTTAAAAGCACTTAAAATCATATTTAGCAAATGATCAGTCGACTGGACAACCAGTTAGTAGTTGGAAAAGCGATCGATCGGTGAGAATTTATGGGGAGAGAGGTCGGTAGTTGGTCGAACGACAAGTACATTCTCCGCTCGACAAAAGAAAAGGCAGATTGCCGACCTTCATGGAGAGATGACCGGCGTGGTGATTCCCACATGTGAGAAGATAAAAGGCATGCATGCGGTCTTCACGGGGAGACAGCCGGGCGGTGAGATTTTTGTACATTTGAGAGGGAGGTCGGTTGGACAACAGATGTAGTCGGCGCTGTGGAAATATACGTAACTCCGTCACCATGAAATAGTTTGGAGAGACCGAAATCGACTAGTTTGACATGGAACTCTGCATCAAGGAGAATGTTCAGTGTCTTGGTGCATGGGTGGACGATCAGAGGTTCGATAGTGTGAAGATAGCTAAGTCCGTCGGCGATCTCAATGGCAATAGAGAGTCAGTGGAGCCAGATGAGATGGCCTTCGATGGCGCGGGGCCTGTGGAGATGGTCTGTGACAATGCTATTGGGAACACACTCATAGACAAGGATGAGCTTGCAGCTTCTCGGAGAAGTGCATCCATAGAGAGACACTAAATTTGATGGTGGAGGTGGGAAAGGATCATGATCTTGTTAATGAACTGTTCAACTTGCCTAAAGTTGTTCTCGTAGAGGAGTGTCATGGCCACAGTGCGGTTGTCGCGGAGAATTTCTTTGTAGACTGCGTTGAAGCCTTCGTCGTTGACTTCCAGAATCGAAGGGGTGAGTTGCTTCTCAGAGCTCTTCGTAGGAGAAGACCTGGGTTTGGTAAGGGTAGGAGGTGAGGTCATAAGATATGTTTAATAATGGTGGTCTGGTGATGGTGGAATTGGAGGAGAAGAGAGTGCAAGAAGAAGAGCAATGGTGATTTTGTTGTGATCGGAGATGCCCCCAAAAGCTGATGACGCTTAGGATGCTTATGAACGGGATAACGGCAGCTATGAACAAGCCTAGTATTATTTTTTTAAAAAGAGAAAGTAGTTTGAGATAAGTCTATGTAAGGATTTCTCTTCGATGTTGTTTGTCTTCTTGTTAATTTCACGATCTACGCTCACCATATATTTTAAGATGTTGAATCCAAATCAATCCAATCATGCCCAAGAGATAAATCCAAGAGACAAGGAAGAGAAAAAGGAAGAGAGAGAAAAGAAGACGAGGAGAGCAAGACCTCGGGCAAATGGAGTAATTTCCGGGCTCTTGGGCCCAATTTATTCCTCGGAAAATAAATGCTACAAGAGAAGAGAAGGGGAGAGAGTTCTCCCTACATGAAGATTGAGAAAGGAGAGCCTAAGGACTTCTAATACATGTCATGAATTCTTTATTTATAAATTAATAAAAAGGGGAAATATAATATTTCGTTTTTTCTGTGCAGGGTATTTAGTATTTATATTTTCGACAGTCAAATTGTTTCGTGCAGATCATTTTTTGGGTGTGCAATAAATTAGGTGGTATTGTTAGAAAAGAAAATACATAGGAATTGAGTGGTATGTATGTAAAGCATTCAAAACTTGAAAAGCGTTACCAACTTCTACTTCTTGTGTTTGGGTAAATCCAGTAGCCATGAGCTACTTGCTCATAATAACTAAAGAAACACAACAGAGAATCAAAACAGCAACTAAAAGTACAATGGAACAGGCACAAATTCCCGTATTTGAAACAACTCAAAATAGAGCAGACCTGGTTCTTGATGACTTGGTAAGGAGCACTCGCGTGAACAGAACACAGCAAAGCATAAGTTTGGCCTACGCATCCAAACAGAACTCTTGAAGCGAGAAAGCATAACGTACTCCATGGTTTTAAACAGCGAAGCGGGCGGAGGAGCGAGATGGGACTTTCGGGCCTCTATAGGCCGCGATCTCCTCGTTGCCGTCCCAGTTAGCTCCAATCGCTAGTATACCGCAAAGTTTTGGGGAGGAAGGCGATGGATTTGGGTGAAACCGGGTGAGGGGAAAAACCTAGGCGAGTGTTTCTGTGTTTATAGGTAGACCAATTGGAGCTCGGCTGGGGTTGCCGAAAAGTTATGCTTTAAAAAATATTACATGTTAGAGTAACATGTGTAGCTAATGAAATCATATCATGATACCTCGCATGATAGAGAATAAAAAATTGTGCAGTAACACGGGAAATATTATCCTCCATGTTATTCATGTGTTATTGTGTGTTATTTATGTGTTATTGTGTCCTGAGAATATTTCTGCTGTTATAATAATACAATAACACATTAATAACACATGAATAACACATGAATAACACACAATAACACTTGAATAACACGAGGAATATTCTCGATAGAGTAAAAAAATACGCAGTAACACGGGGGAATATTCTCCCCCGTGTTATTCATGTGTTATTGTGTGTTATTCATGTGTTATTCATGTGTTATTAATGTGTTATTGTATTATTATAACAGCAGAAATATTCTCAGGACACAATAACACATAAATAACACACAATAACACATGAATAACACGGGGAAGAATATTCTCCGTGTTATTGCGCATTTTTTTACTCTATCGAGAATATTCCTCGTGTTATTCAAGTGTTATTGTGTGTTATTCATGTGTTATTGTGTCCCAAGAATATTTTTGGTGTTATAATAACACAATAACACATTAATAACACATGAATAATACGCAATAACACATGAATAACACAGGGGGGAATATTCTTCGTGTTACTGTGTCGTTTTTTCTTCTCTATCGCGCGGGGTGTCGTGGCGTGATTTCATTGGCTACGCACGTTAATTCTACGTGTGTAGTACTGATGTAATATTTTTTCTCTTTTGTGTGTTTTTTTTTCTTTATATTTCATTTATTTAATTAAATTGTTTTCATTTTTTAATTTAATTTAATCTAAGCTAAATTTTAGCTTTTATTTTAGTTAAGATATTTTTCTTAGATAGCTTAAATTTAATTTATCTTAAATATTAGTTTATGTTCTAACTTTAATTTAATTTAATTTATAATTTATTTTTAAAAATTTTATTGTTTATGTTAGATTTTAAATTTTAGTTTTATTTTGTTTAAATTTAATTTATGTTGTGTTTGAATTTAATTATTTTTTAAAATTTAAATTTATATGAATTTCTATTTGACTTTAAAATTCAAATTTCGACAAATTTATGTTTAGTCTTGATTTAAATTGCATTTGTATTTTAATTTAGGTTTTAGCTTGAGTTATGTAATTTTAAATTTGATTTCAATTTTCAAATTTTAATTTTAAGTTGATTTAATGATTTGGGGTGAATTCAATTTTTAGGTTAATTTTAAGGGAAATTTTTAATGAACTGAGTTTAGTTTCAATTTTGAGGACTTTGGTATTTTTTAGAATTTTAATTTTGATCTAAATTTTTTGATTAATTTGTGGCTTAAACTTTAATATTAAACTTATTGAGTTTTTTTATGAGTTAAATTATTGATTTTGATTTTGTTTTAACTTTAACTTTAATTTGTATTTTAAATTTTAATTAGTAGTTTCCATCTTATATTCTTTTTTATTAAAAGGTAAACCCTATTTTGGCCTTAGGTAAGCCTCATACTCAATGTGCTCTTTATGAACCAAAGAGAGAGTCACCTAAAGAATTATGAAGGAGAAGTGGAAAGTGCGTAGAAGACCTAAGTCTCTAGGTTCAAAAAATTGCTCAAGACATTTTCAATCCTATGGGAACGCAACTCAGGTCTCAATGAATCGGCTTTAACCAACCCAACTAAAGGTTGAGGATTTGAAACCAAGTATAGAAACCAAAATGAGTGAAGAGATGTTTGAAATTCTATTTTGGTGTTGGTTCCTTCAGTAGTCCTCTAATAGAGCTACCAAGAAAATCATGAGGCTAGATCTTAAGCACTAGAGGGATAGGAATAAGATAGGTCTCTTACAAAAATAAGGTGAATATGCTCAATAACAAAAATTTGTTTGTATCTTTCTTTTATACTATGGAAATTGGAGTGATGAGATGGCATCCCATTGATCTGCCCCAGCCGAGTGTCGCAATTATGAAAGTCCTGGTAATTGGCACCATAAATTTGATCTGCTCCCTAACAAATTAATTGATTTCTTAAAATTGTATATTATTACTCACTAGAGTTTCTCACAAAAGTATGCATATTGTTTTAGCAATATAGAGCTCAAATGAGTTTGGAATGTCGATCTCATAGGGAAGTGAGGTAGTTAATTCCTTAGGCAAAGTTTTAGTCTACTACTTTCAGTTCCTAGTTTGGAATGTTGATAAAGGATGATTTACTAGCAACTACTTCTAGATTACAATGCTAAGTCTAAATTTAACCTATATAGAGCAATTGGTTTGAAGAAATTCAAGATTGATTAAAGGGCTTTTCTTTTGTGATTGACTAAGTAGAATATAGGTTTGATCACTAAGAATTGTTGTTGTTGTAGCGACAAATAAGAGAAAACCTCTTCTTTACCCTTTTTTAAGTGCAGAAAAAGGTTTGATCCAAACTTGGTTAGTATTTCAGCCTGTGACCCTAGAAACCTCAATTTGAACCCATCAAAGCCTATTTCCCTATCTATTTGCATTATCCTATAGACCAATTTTCCTTCACCCACTAGTGTAATGTGATTTCTCCTAATTGTTAAAGTTGTAGCTCTCTCGAGTCATTCAGGATTCACAAAAAAATTTAACATACTAATTGGTCAAATTGGTAAATAAATTAAGCATGAAGTAAAAAAACCATAACAGTAAAATTAAAATAACAATTCTATAGTAATCATCATCCTACAAATTCCACCTAAATATCACGAGAGAAAAGTGCAAATATTGTAATCACAAAACATGTTTAACACAACAGGGAATTTCATTAAATTAAAACAAATCCACAAAAATATAGGTTTACAACAATTACTAGACAATAAAGAACACAATAATTAGTTTTTTTCTCTATGAAAGAGAGATGAAAATCCCTCCAACAAAGCCTCTACTGCTTCTTGCAATGCCGATACAATTCTCTTTCAGAATTCACTCAAATCCCCTCTCTAATTTCTCAAGAAAATACAAAAATATTTAATCCCTACTCCTATCTATGACCTCCTAGCATTCTTAGAGAATTTCATGACTTGAAAATGCCAAAAAGCGTCACCCCAACCGTCAAGATTTTTCAAATAACTCCTTGCGGTGTGCTGAAACTGCGTTGAACAGTTCTGGCGCCTAGGTGTCAGTCTGGGAGGGCACTGGCACCTAGGTGCTCGTCTATGGTGCCAAGGTGCTAGGGGGAAGCACATAGGCAGCCTGAAAGTGGCGCCTAGGTGCCAGTCTTTTAGCACACCCATTTTCTCCAATTGCCTCTATTTCGCTCTGTTTCCACTTCAATTCGCTCCAATTGTTCAACATGTTATACCTGCAACAAAAAACATGGAAATACATTTTCTTAAAGTGCAATTTCATTTCAAAATAACTGCAAAAAGTAAAGAAAATTAAGCATGCTAAAAGACATATCAAAATCCCCCAAACTTAAATGTCACTTGTCCTCAAATAACACTAGATAGTGAGTTTCTTCAAGATTTCCTACAATTTTGCCTCAAAAATGTCATAGTTCAACTTAAGGGAAATTCTAAAGAATCAGGCTAGGATTAGAGTGTAAGTTATTACGTATTTGACCAAAGGAAAATATGTTGAGATTTTCATACTTATTTTATACTGTTTTTAATGATTTTGCACTTTAAAGAAAGGTATTTTTGATGTTTTGTTGCAGGAATGATAAATTAGGGTCATTGGAGAAAAAAGATACAAAAAGGAGCGAATTTGGAGCGAAAAAGACCAAAATGTGAAGATTTGAACTAGGCCGTCGACGGCGCCCTTTGAACTAGGCCGTCGCCGGCGCCCTAGACCCCGTCGACAGCTAGTTTTTCCCGAGACTATAGGATAAAATATTCAGAAGCCTGCCGACGGCGCCCTCGAGGCCGCCGACGGTGAGATCAACGGTTATGCTACTCAAGCTTTGGATAAGGCCAAATTTTGAAGAGATGCTTAGGCAACTCTTGGGAAAGATCATCCACAATTCTGGCCGAAAATTAAGAGGTATTGGGGAGCCTGGAAGGTCCTTGATGTTAGAGAGGCCCTAGAGGTTATAGAGGTTCTATTAGTGTGTAACAATTGTGAGGATTTCTTCGAGAAACTGTAAGAGTGGAGGGAAAGTGAGAGATTTCTTCCTCCTTGCTACTTTGAAGAGGAATTTTGTGTGTTGTAAAGAAAGGAAGAGATTCAGAGGAACTTCGAGGAGTGTTCTTGGGGAGAATTTAGAGATAAGTTATTTAATTGTTGAAGTTTGTATGACTTTAATTTTATTTATGAATTCCGAGTTTTGTTGTGTTTTCCTCATGAGTTCTGAGTAGTTTTCTCTGTCTTTCTCCTTGTCTTGAGATTTGTGAAATGGTGATTTAAATTGGCGAAGCCATGAAAATGTTTAAGAAATTGTGATGATCTTTTCACTTCGATCTTAATTTACTTTCAATCTGGTCAATT
>NW_018164516.1:320575-344084 GCF_001263595.1 Phalaenopsis equestris | reverse complement strand
TTAAAATATGTTGAGTTTTACAACTAAAGTGAAGATTACATCCAAGATTCAGGGAGGTCAAAGCCCTTGGAAGTTTGGTGCAAATAAATAGGAAAATATTATTCTCGGACGTAGAATTGGAGATTTTAGAGTGATAGACTAAAATACTCAATTCGGCCCTATTGTTTGGGTGCTGAAGTGTAGATGTTAGCCCTCAGGTGATAGGAACGTGGGAGCTCTGAAGTGAGAGCTGGTATCCTCCCAACCTAGCCACAGATTCAGTAAACAAGCATAAGACTACTCAATGTTTTTTATGCATTGACCAAAGGGTAAAGAATAAGTATGCTCTTATTTGACACAATATAAATTGAACTAAGTCATTTTATTCATTCACTATAATTTCTTGACAAGGAGAAGGATGCTTCTTGTATATTGAATATCACAATTAAACCCTACTTTATATCATTAGTTATTTATTAGTTATTAAAATTATCTATTTATTTCAATTGCTATTAGTGACAGATAAGCAAATTGAACGTCATTGTTGTGATTAAAGTATTGCTTTTCTAAGATCTTAGTCCTTAATTCTAAATTACTCACTGTGGGATCGATATCTAGGACTCCATTAGAGCCCTATATTACTTGAGCGATACGTATACTTGCGTTGATAAACTTGACTTTAACATTATTGAACATTATATTTATACATCTTAATCAAATTAGACACATCTATAAAGTCGCGATCAAGTTTTTGGACGTCGTTGCTAGAAATTAATTCTTCTAGTAGAGCCATCAAATTCTTGTATTTGTTGATTTACAAAAAGTCGGTCAGTATTCAACTTAGAAATTTAGATCTTCTATCTGCTTCAAAATTAATTGCAATTTGTCAAACTTAGGATTCCTAAAAAGTGTAAAAGATAGAATTTAAGTACTTTATATATATAAATTTATTTTTTAATAATACCTTTTTTTAAAGAAAAATAAGTTTAGGACTTTAGTAAGGTCTTTTCCTTTAAGAAGATTATAGTGAAACCAATTTTTTATTAAGCTTTCTCCTCAAGCTTCTCCTCCTATTTTCATACTTTTTTTTCAGTATCTATTTAATCCTTAATTTTTTAGGTGAGGATTACTATATATGGATAGACCTTTAATGATTTTGAATGTCACTATCCTCCTCCTATAGTTTAAAACCCAACACTTTCCCTTACTTGAAAATTATAAGTATTAGTTTAAAATAGATTTTAATAGAGTCTAAATTCTTTAAAAATGTAGATTAAAGAATCTTTGTTTTTCAAATATAAAATTTTCTCCTATCATAAATAGTAAAATCATTTTTCTATTATTTCCTACAAAATGCATTAACACTAGAACAATCCTATCAAGAATTTCAACTAAGTCTTCTAAAACATCCCCAAAATCAAAATTATAGCATCCTAAAGATAACAACACATATCTCACATCATTTTAAAGTGATATCAATTTTATAAACAAGCTACTGAGGACAGCTGAAGTTAAACTTTTCTCCCACCCAAACTTAAATTTTAACATATATAACATTCAGTACAGGAAATATAGGATGGAAGAAAAATCATAGCATCAGAAATATAGTCTATCTCACATGTCTATCATAAATATTTTCAAGTACTCATCAGGATAGATCAATATGCAGCAGAAAGTAAATATAAACTACACATGTTAGAATGAACATTCAACTGAAGAAAGTTTAACTAACAGTGCAGATATCAGCATAGAGTTAATTAAATGCACCAAACATTTGTCCAAAAATATTTCAAATTTACAAACATTGACCAATAATGTCCAGTAAAACCAGTAAAAAGGAAATACGTCATCATCTCAACGAAAGTAGTGAAAACTAAACATAAATGAACATCAAATCTAATTCTACTAACATACAATAAAGAAATCTACACACAATACTAATGTCCACAATCATCATCAGACATTCCAATCCACACAAACAACGAACACAACACACCGCAAACAGTCGCAACTCAAAAACAAACTAATGCATATGCACCTTAGGTTTCCTCCCAAGAAACACTTGGTTTAAATTCATCACCCGACGAATAAAAATTCCTCCTCGATCAAAATTCTAATTTAGTAATCGTCGATCAATCACTAAATCTTTTGCAATTCTTCAAATTTCTACTAAAACTTCAATTTTAAATTTATTTTGCAACTTATCCTTATCAGCTCTATAATAGTCATCTTTAGGGTATTTAGAAAATTAATTCATATTATTGTTCATAATGGTTCTTTCTAAATCAAATATTCTCTCAATGATTTTCCATATTTGCATATTAATGTCTTCCTTACAAGCCATAAGAAATGAATCCTTCTAAGATAGCTCAAGGTTTTCTAAATTTTGGTTCAGGTTCTCCATAGGTTTTTCAGATTTTGGATCAAATTTTACTGAGTTACTTAATTTATTGAATACTTCTATAAATCTTCAGAATTGTTGGTCTAATTTTTATTTTTTTTAGTCTTTGAGGAAATAGTGGATGTGGTCTTTCTATATTTATCATAGTTGGAGAAATAAATTTTTCTAATTCCTTAAGAATTTCTTCCATAGGTCTTTCGGTCTCATCCCTCTTTTCTCAACTTAATGTTCTTTTGAATCATATCCTCCATCTCTCTTTCATTTATTTTTCAGATATTTTTAACTTGCTTACTATTCTCCTCCTTAGAGTTTATCTTAATGTTACAAGGAAGAGTTCCTTGGGGCCAATTACTAAGTAAGTTAACAATTTGTCCCAATTGGTTTTCTATATTCCTTATTACAGTCCCTTAGCTTTGTAGCTGACTTTACATTTAAATAACAACCTCTTCTAATGATAACTTATTCTCCTTGAACTATGGGTTGGAGTTAAATTCAAGAGGAAAAGAAGGCTCAAAGTTAGAATTACTTGTTTATTCCAATTACCTATAGAATTAACTTGATTATCTTCCCATGATTAGTTTTCTGCTCCAAAATTATTTTTCTAGTTAAAGTTGGGATGATTCTTCCAGCCTGAATTGTAATCATTAGAATAAGAGCTATTTGAGAGATTGTTTGTCACAGGGATAGTTTCAAAAGAGTTAGTATCAATCAACTGTTCAAAAGAATTTTCCTCAATGAATGGAGGTCCTTGAAGTTGAATCATTCTGTATTGGTCTAGCTTTCTTGCAATAGATGCTACTTAAAAAGTTAAAATAGTCAGCACATATGTTTCAAGAAAATTTGTTACCTTCTTGGGTTACTCTATCGGAGGGCCATTGAATCTTGTTGGTAGTCATATCCTTAATAAGAAAATAAGCCTCCTCAATTGATTTCGACATACTCCAGCAGCAGCGTTGATGATTACTCTTAGAGATCAAACTAATCTGTTACATAAGGTTTGAATAATAAGTCAATCAGACAATGTGAGATGTGGACACTTCCTAAGAAGTTTTTTAAATTGTTCCCAAGCCTCATAAATTAATTAACCTTCATGTTGACAGATTGACATGATATCATTCCTCAACTAAGCGATTTTAGGTGTTGGAAAATACTTAGCTAGAAATTTATGGTTTAAATCCACCCACGTTCTAATTGAACCCATTTCTAATGAATTAAGCCACTTTTTGGCTATATCACTCAGGAAAAAGGAAAAAAATCTAAGTCTAACAACATCACTGGAGACACTGTTCTACTTGAATGTTTCTAAGAAACTCGCTAAATCTAAGTTAGGATCTTCAGACGGAGATCCTTTAAATTGATTATTTTGCACCATTAGAATTATAGTAGGCTTAAATTTGAAGGCATTAGCCTCTACGGTGGGGGTTTGTATACTTAAGTGAATTTCTTCCACCGTAGGATTCACATAATCTCTCAAAGATCTATTAGCATTATAATCCAAGACTGGATCTTCATAAACTTGTTGATCTGCCATTTCCACAACAATTTTTTGGACTCTCTTCTATTTCCTAATCCTCCTAAATTTTTTTTCTAGTTATGAGTCGTATGGTTCAAGATTTGCGGCTTCTGAACTACGCATTCAACTATAAAGACTTAGCTAATAGGATAAATATCTAATACTTTAAGCACTCAAAAGTATTTTTTGTATTTTGGATTTTCTTTAAAATAAACACACAATAATCAAATACACTAGATAATAACGCTACAATTTACAAATCTATGTCTTTTAGGTTCAGCTAAAATTCTCCTAAAGTTTTTCTTACCGTCACTTCCCCGGTAACGACGCCAGAAACTTGATCCGCCCAACTGAGTGTCACAATTATGTAAGTCCTCATAATAGCACGAGAAACTTGATCTGCTCCCTAGCAAATTAATTGATTTCTTAAAATTAGGTAATATTACTCACTGTGGTTTATCACACAAGAATATGTATCATTTTAGTAATATAGGGCTCAAATGAGTCTGGAATGTCAATCCTACAGGGAAGTGAGGTAGTTAATTCCTTAGGCTAAGTTCTAGTATATTACTTTCAGGTCCTAGTTTGGAAGGTTGATAAGTGGTTTCCTAACAACTACTCCTAGATTACAATGCTAAGTCTAAATTAAACCTATCTTGAGCAGTTGGTTTGATCAAATTCAAGGTTGATACAATAACTTTTCTCTTATAATTGACTAACTAGAATGTAGGTTTAATCACTAAGAATTGTTGCTGTTGTAGTGACAAATAGGAGCAAATCACTTTTTTACCCTCTTTCGAGTGCATAAAGAAGTTTGGTTCAAACTTGGTTAGTGTTTTTTTCAGTCACTCCAGAAAAACCAAATTAAACTCATCAAAGCCCGTTTTTCTATCTATTTGCATTGCCCTATGAACTACTTTTCCTTCACCTTTTAGTGCAATGTGGTTTCTCCTAGTTATTAAAGTCATAGCTCTCTCGAGTAATTATAAATACATAACAGATTTTAACATACCAATTGATCAAATTGCTAAGTAAATTAAGCATGAAGTAAAAACCATCACATTAAGATTAAAATATTAATTATATAGTAATCTTCATCCTACAAATTTTACATAATTATCACGAGAGAAAAGTGCAAAGATTATACTCACAAAGCATTTTTAACACAACATAAAATTTCATTAAATTAAAGCAAATCCACTAAATATGTGTTTACAACAATAACAAAACAATAAAGAACACAATGCTTAGTTTTTCCTCTCTGAAAAAGAAATGAAAATCCCTCTAACTGCTCCTTGCAATGCTAATACAATTCTCTTTCATAATTCACTGGAATCCCCTCTCTAATCTCTTAAGAAAAGGTAAAAAACTACAATACCTACTTCTATCTATGACCTCTTGGCGTTCCTAGAGAATTATAGGACTTGGAAATGCTAAGAAGTGCCACCCCAACCATCCTGATTCGTCAGATAACTCCTTGGGGAGTGTTGAAACCGCCTCAGACAGTTTTGGCACCTAAGCGTCGTTTTCTCGGTTTGATGGGAGGACACTGACACCTAGGCGCGAGTCTGTGGCACCATGGCGCTAGTGGCCAGCGCTTAGGTGCCAGAAAATGGCGCCTAAGGGCCAATCTACTGGCAGATGCATTTGCTCTAATTGCCTCCATTTCACTCTATTTCTGCTTCAATTTGCTTCAATTGTCCTTCTTGTTTTACCTGTAACAAAAAAAAAAAAACATGAAAATATTTTTCTTTAAAATACAATTTCATTCAAAAACAAGTGCAAAAAGTTAAATAAATTAAGCATGCTAAAAGAAATATTACCCACCTTCCATAAACTTACAAAATTTTGCTAACAATAAATGGAAAGACAATGTTTTTGTAATGTTGCTTTAATGATGATCATTTTCTCCCTTCATTTATCCATCATTAATTAAACAAGTTAAAATTTTATTATTACTAAAAATAAAAGTTTTCTTAAATTCAAATGATGATAATGACATTTTAAAGTTTGAATGACGTTTATAACATAATCTAATGATGAAGATGATGACAAAACTAATTTTAAATTATAACTCTTTTCATAAATAGATTTTTTTTAACTTTTCATCAAATCACCATTTTTATTCTTTAAAACTAATGTTAATTGGTTATAAATCATCAAACTTTATGTTGGCAATATCATTATTAATGAGATTATCACTAACTATTTGATTAGTGGCATCTGGTTCAACATAAGATTTTTATTTATACCAACTTTAAACATTTTTTTTAACTGAATCTTGATTCTTTCAAAAAAATTTCTATTATGAGTCTCATATATAATTTTGTGGCAATCCTACGAAGACCGAGCACTAGGTGATGTTACAAATCACATCTAAAAAATATCACCTTTTGTACATTGCAATGGACAGTTCTTCACAATAAATACCCTAACAACTAATTAAGAGAATTTTAGTTGACCAATAATGAACACTTTTAAAGTAGTCATCTAAGAATACCATATTGAATTAAAAGTTGTAGTGATATTTTAAAATTCTTACTATTGATGGAATATTGTTAAAATATTGGGCATGCTAAATGAAGGCAATAAAATCCAAGCAAAAATAGTAAAACTCGATAGACTAAAGGAAAGACAACCTTAAGAACTTAGAGAACATTGAACAAGACTTTACTTAAGATGATGACTGAAATCATACTTCTACCACAACACTTTCTTTGATTTAAAGCATTGAGAGATTAATACAATAATTTCCTTTAATCCCATATAAATGTTTTTACCTAGTCCATAGCCAACTTGCTAGGTGTGGACATCAATTTAGCATGCCATCGATTGCATATCAATAGCTAAATGCCAATTAAATAAAGATTTCATTAATTTCCATAACTTTGGGTGAGCTCATTTTTATGAGGTTTGGAAGCCTCTGAAAGTTTATTTTATTATAAATTTCATTTCTTTAACTAAATATCAACCATCATCATAGCACAAAGAATTACAAGAAGTATGAGATGTACCATTTTCACTAACTTGAATTTGACTTGTCCTAAGGAGAATTACTGGCATGATTTATTACTCACTTCAAATTGATAATAATCTTTATAGCAAGGATCTTTACTGACACATTTCTTATTTATCATCAAATCAAAATGTATCAAACTAATGTGGAGAAGGTTGCTTGCATCACTAATGACATGTTCTACTTTTACAATATCATGTCATTCAAACTAAGGAATGTTGGCCAGACTTACTATAATGTTGTGTAAAATATTTAAAGAGATTAAATGTTAGAACATCAAATTCAATTTTGATAAAATGCTTATGAATAATTAGTTCGGTTCATCATATTTAAAACCCTTAAGAAAAGTTTGATCTATTGAAAAACTATATTCACTCTAAACCCGCTTCAAAGTACAATGGAGAAAATTTAGAAGAGCTTTGGACTCTCTTAGTGAAAGACAAAAATATGATTCTTGTAAAGTCAAATTCAAGAGATGTCCCCCCTCACAAGTTGTCAAAAAGCAAGGTTGATTGGTAGCTAAGTCGGTTTATCTCAATGTTTTGGGATAAATACTTGCCATTTTTGTGAGTGTTCAAAAATGAAACATTTTCAATGAATAAAAGAACACAATAATGTATTCAATGACAAATCATTATTTTCATAGCTACTTCATAGCCTCAAATTATTTGCTCTACTATCTTAAAATAGGAGAGGAAGCGATTTGCTCAACAATAATCAAGTAGATGAAGAAGAAAATGATTGTTGCTTCAGTAAACTTCTCCACCAAGCTTACTTGCTCTCTTGTTTTAATAGAAAATATATGTTAAGTTTAATTATTTGGTGCATTTACACATAACACAAAATTCTTATGTATTTACATGTCTAGCCCCAAACTTGCATATTTACTAGCATAATACTCAAATCTTTAATATTGCATTAATAATATCACTATTATTAAATTTTTTGAAGTGAAATACACATTTTTAGTTAGATTTATTAGATTTAAATGTTGCATATATACACTTTAAGTGTTAGATAATTAAATATATAAAAATTATGTTGTGTTTATGTAAATTCTCTAATTATTTTTTTGCTTGATATATTCTCCTCACCCTTATCTCCATCTCCCAAACTGCAACCATGCTTGGCTTACCAGGCTCATTCCTCAGAGCCCCGTACTCTCAGGCAGCTCACCCGTCCAGTTTCCTCAATGGTTCCATTCCTCGTTCTCCCAAACTTCCCATCCCATCTTCTTCCTATCCGCCTCCTGCTCCCTCGTCTCTCTCCATCCAAGCCATGAAGAAGCTCCAGGGCCGCGTAGTATGCGCAACCAACGATAAGACAGTGGCCGTGGAAGTCATCCGCCTTGCACCTCACCCCAAGTACAAGCGCCGTGTCCGGATGAAGAAGAAGTATCAGGCCCATGACCCCGATAATCAGTTCAAGGTTGGGGATTTCGTCCAGCTCGAGCAGTCTCGCCCTATCAGCAAGACCAAAACCTTCATCGCCACTCCTGTTCTCTCCCGCAATGCTACCAAGCCCGCCGAGCCTCTACCCTCTTTGGTCCTCGACCTGCCGCTCCAGTCGCAGGGGAGATCACAATTCCAGAACTAGGTTGAGCAGGATGTAGCGGGAGAGGCAAAGTAAGATGGGAAAGAACCTAAGATTTTCATATTTTGTCGGTTATTTTACTTTTGCTTTGTGGAAATTTGGATTCGTAGAATATTTGCCATTGGTTGATGGAATGCCTGAGATAATGTATCTGTTGTTGGTTATATGCGCTTATTTTGATTTAAGAGTTATGATTTAAACTTTTGAGGTCAATGTTGAATTTTTTTTCTCTTATGAAGAATCAAAGCATATGCAGTTCTCATGAATACATGATATAGAAAGCCTCAAAAACATCATAGATATAAGTAATCTTACTACTGATTTGCAAATTTGTTGTTTCTATTTTAAAATTCATTGGTCATTGTAAATGAAATACAGTTCTAGTCTTTGCATCTCAATATTTCTTCCAAAGTAGGAAGACCTTGAAGAGGAATATTTATCGTTTCTCTTGAGCATCATATTTTCATCACCTCAACGCATATTTGTCATTAGAAATCATTCTTCTACTTTTTACATTGCCAATGCTGAATAATCTTTGTAGTAATGTGAAATGCTTTTATGATTATAAATTTCGAGTTATTCAAAACCATTCATTCGTATTACCTCCTCAACAATGGAGTTGAAGTAACTTTTCTACCTACATATATTGTGGGGTAGATACATTGTCATGGTGTAATGGCACCTCATATTAAACTACGAGAGAAATTAATATTTGTGGGGTAGATACTTTGTCATGGTGTAATGGCACCTCATATTAAACTACGTATTTTCATAAAGCTCTTATATGCATTTAAACTTTAGCGTTTAAGCTGGAAGGGAGGTAGAAAATGATGAAGTGACAAAAAGTTACACCCATTACTTAGGCACTAGGTAGTTCTGGTAGGATAAAAAACAAGCCAAATTGACTTGTCGTGAACTTGCCTAGGCTAGTGGAAATCATTCCCTTAGCTTAAGCTAGGCCATCCTAAATTTAGTGTGAGATAAAGAATTCTCTTTATGTGCTTTTTGGCACCAACAATGCCACATCTAACCAACCGGTGGTTACGGCAACGTCCACCTCTAGTAATGACCTAGGCCTATAAGCATGGCTTATCGAAGCATATGTGCAGCAAAGGGATGCTTTAGCGGTAAGGGATCAGCTCCTCACCAACTACATGACTAGAAGATAATGCTAGATAGAGGTCATAGCTGTTGACGCACCCACTTGGGAACTATAGTGTTAAGTTATTAATACAATTTCAAGCAAAAAATCAATTGAAAATGAAAACAAACATAACAATGATCACAAAAGTAGGACGCACAATCTCATATAGTTTGCGGGATCAACTTATGTCTATGGCTACACAAATATCACAGTTTTACTATGTTTTATAAAGGATAAATCTTGGATTTGTCTTCATTCATAAGAGCTGGTTTTGTTACCACTTTGTGAAATGATATCCATTTATTATACTGGATGAAGAGAAATGATAAATCCAGTATAGTTGGCGCTAAAAAATCATTGAATATGTTTTTAAGTTGAGGACAGAGTTTGTGAAAGTAGGAAGTCAATGAAGAAGGTTCATACAAACTTCTTTCTTCCTAAAACAAAGACATATGTTAAACTTTTGTTATTTTGTTGAATAGAAGTCAACCAAACCCCCATTTTCTTGCTAATGAAATGAAACTGATTTCGTCCTTGTGCAATTCTCTTTATTTTCATACTTCTATGGGATGCTAGATTTCATCTTTGACTTTGTTTTAATAATAATACAACTCTAGTTTGAAAATATTGAATTAGTTACTTGATCGTACACTATTTGAAAAGATATCTTGAAGTTAACAAATCATGACATAGCTCACAATAAATATTCAACATATTTTTATAAATCTCAATATATGATTTGTAGTAAATAGGAAACCTCAATGATATCTCTATGAGATTTGATAAGAAAATTATAGACTCCATAATTTTAAAAATCTCACAACTTGAGACAATTTTTAAATGTAACTGTTAAGAGGTCAGTGCCCAAATACTTCTATGCGACACATCTAAATTACCATTACTAGAAATGGTGTAGTTGCAATTATATATGAGTTTGAAAGTTAATGCTATAAAAAATATTAGAATTGGAGATAAAATCATAGATCTAAAGTTTATTTTTGATACTAAGATTCTTAATATTATATTTTTTATGTTCTCTAAGTAGGTTTGGATATATGTTTAAAAGAAAAAAATTAAATGATTTAGAATGATTAATACAAATAATACCCCTTGAAGAAAGAATTTTTATTGGAAGATATTTAAATGCCCCTTGAAGGAAGAATTTTTATTGGAAGATATTTAAATAGATATGTTGGTAGAGTGTTGAAGATTTTAGAAGTATTCATGGTGGCTATAGTTTTGGAGTGACTAATAATGTAGAGCCATATTATATTTTGTTTTAGCTTTTGATTTTGTTATTGGTAATTATTTATTTAAAAAAGAGATGAGCATATTATCACTTATAAAAATTGATTCAATAAAACACAAAATTAATTATTTTCTTATGAGAAAAATATATTGTTGAGATTATAAAGATTGTAAATTCATTCTAAGTAAAAATTTAAGTACTCAAACATCGATTATTTGTTTTGATTTTAAGTTGAAGCGTTGAAAAAATTAAAAAAAATATATAATGAAATATTGTTGTAGAATTATAGGAGGACATTTAAAAGATGTTAATAAAAATATTTTTATTAGTAAACTTCAAGAGCATAAAATTTGAGATGTTAATGAAGAACCTAATACTTTATTTGTTGAACTAGCAAGTATTATTAAATAAGTTGTAAAAGATTTGGTCGAAGAATAAAAAAAAAAAAAACTCCTGTGAATAAAATAGTTGATACGGAATAGTAATGTTCTAGAAAATATAAAAAAATAAAAAGTTTTGTTATAAAACTTATTTTAAATGTAAAAACTTGAAAAATCAGAAAACATAAGATGGCCCGCAGGGATTCTAGGAAAATAATTTGTGATATTAAGAATTTTATTTTTTGTGATATTTATAATTGACTAGATACTATAGAGGGCAAAAGATATATGTATAAAGTAGTCAGATAAAGAAATGATGGAAGTAAAAATTTAACTCAAGTAAGGTATCTTAAGGATAAAAAAAAGTGATTTCCTTCGATGAGAATATTCAGCGTAGGTGGGTGAAATATTTCAATTAACTTTTTAATAAAGATTATGAAAATACGATTAACTTTAATGATTTTAGTATCATAAATAATGATAATTTTTTATTTCTACCGTCGCATTAATAAAATAAAAGTTAAGAATGCTTTAACAAAAATGAAGTATAACGAAGCAGTAGGACTGGATGGTATTATAATAATAGTGCGAAAATATTCTATCTTAGAATGTTTTGGCTTACTAAATTTTTTAAATATTACTTTAAAAATTAAAAAGATGCCCTATAAGTGGAGAAAAACTCTATTGATTCTTATTCTTAAGAACAAAATGATGCACAAGAGTTTACAAATTATAGAAAAATTAAGTTAATGTTGCATACATCAAAGTTATGCCAGAGAGTAATTGAAAATAACTTACAACGTGATACAAAAATTTCTCAAACTTAGTTTCGATTCATGCAGGGCAAATTTTACTATGAAAGCTATCCATTTATTGAGAGGTTTGATGGAGAAATATAAGAAGAGTAAGGAGAATCTACATGATTTTTTTTTATTTGGAAAAAAATATTATGATAACGTTCCAAGAGAAATACTTTGGAGAGTTCTTTACAAAAAGATGTTGATATTATTGATATTCAAGTCATTAAAGATATGTATATTAGAGCTGTTTCTTGTGTTCAAATACAAAAAGAATTGACCTAATATACATCTATGGTCTGCTTTAGGCTCATATCTTTTTGCCTTATGTATTTTCCTACTGGATATTTATAGGAGGATGTGTGTTAGTTTATGCTTTAAGTTGATAATGTCCTTGTGGATAAGATTAGAGAGAGAGTTCAAGAAAAGCTCGAATTATGGAGGTCAACTTTAGATTCTAAAATTTTCATTTGCTAAAACTAAATATTTGGAAGGTAATTTTATAAGTATTAGTAGATCTAGTGGCGGGTTAATAATAATGAGTGCTCGTGTCGGCGAGTTAATAATAATGAGTGCTCAAGTCATTTGAATATTTGAATGTTTAGATATCTTTGGTCTATTGTTCGAAGTAATGGATATATATCTATATATATATATATATATATAATATTTATAGTTATACGGAAGTAAGAAATTCATCTGCACAAGTCATCTGAAGAAAAACATATCCTTTGTCATTGGAAATATTTTCTTAATAACATAAAGGAGACCGATTGATATGTGCCTATAAGGATTAATGGAAGTTAACTTTTTTCAAAGAATATAGAATAAAAATCACTCTTAGTAAATTCAATAAAGCTAGATAAAAATACTAAAAAGAGTATATAATATAGAAATGACTCAACAACGACATGATTCTATAAAAATGAAAAAAATAAAACTTTCTTTTTGACTTGAATTATTAAGCATAATTTATTGCCTCATTATTTAAATTTAATGTAGATAGAAAAAATCTATAATAATTTTATTGGAAACTGGGTAGATCTTGATAAATCCAAAAGTAAACTACAAGGACAATAAAACTCGGTTGATATCAAAGTAAACAGTGAACTGTGAACTACGTGTCCATATTCTAAAAGAAGATATCTACATATTTACCCCAAGTTTGGATTAAATAATATTATTATAATTATTTTGCATTAGATGAAAGGTATTTCCTCCTATAAATTTTCACGACCATGGTTTAACTAATCATTTACTTAATTAAAAAAGAGCAAATTATTTTAAAGCTATTTATTTAAAGAGCAAATTTTATTCTATGTATTTAACTACACAATTGAGCTTATTTCATGTATAATTTTTCTTAGTATTAAAAATTTATGTTAGTGATAAGGCATAACCAGAGAGATCAATCATAGAGAGAAATATTTTGTAGTAATAAAAAAATATTTTCTTATTCTAAATACTTGGAGAGATATGAGGTGCTATGTAGGTCTCCAACACAAATTTTTTATAAGTTGACATGATAATATAATACAAGTGATACACCATCAATAAATTTTCATCATCCGACACAAATCTTGAGACATGATACGAACCTTGAGGTAATTTTTTTAGTAAGAAATGTTCAAACTCAATTTAAAAAGCATTTAAAACTCCAATTTCAATAAACTTGCGGTGAAATTGACCGGCTTGACGAGACGATGATGCCAAAATTGTTCCAATTCGAGCAAATGAGGCCCATATCAATTGATATGTTATAGTCAAACTGACTGACTTGGAGGGAGCCAAGATTGTTATGTTATATATTAATTTTATGTTTGTTTACTTTTCTTTTTTTATGATTTGATGTTTGGATGTTAAAATGTTACTTTTTATTTTAAAAAATTTATGATTTTTATCATATCAGGATGTTAATATTGTTATATTTTGATCTATTAATAAGTCATGATGTTAATATGCTATTTTGTATTATATATTTTGAGCTTAACACAATACTATTTATTTTACTTGATTTGTTAATTTTGAGGCTACGGCTCAAAACACTTTAAAGCTTACATCTCGCCACAAGAATAAAAAATACTTCAATAGCAAATTATGCAATTTTAAACTTTGAGCAGCATTTTTATATTTCTCGTCTTTAATATATCAAATTTATCCCCCAATTTCTCATTATATTATGATTTTTGAATGCTTGAGATACCTATGATCTTATTATGAACTATTCTCATTTTGAGATTTTCTTGGCTCCTAGATTTTTCATGTCAAACCCTTCCTAGTTATCTTTTTAATTCACTGATATTTTAAATGTTAGTTTCTATAATTAACACTTTATCCTCATACAATTAAGAAATGTGATAATCATTTCCGGTTTCTTTTCACGTAAAAATAATGGCTAGTGATTTTGTGAAGTATGATCATTTGCATGATCACATTGATTTATTGGTACCATTAATGAGGAATAGTTTGAAGGTATAAAAGCTTTTGTTTAGCTTGCACAAAAGTTTTTTTTTTGCTTGGTTTAACAAAACTTTTGGGTTGCAATATTTAAATGTTTTTCCCCAAGTCATCACGGAGGAAAATAATCTTGATATCCATTTGCTCAAGGTATAAATCTTTTGGTTCTATGATGCTTGATAATTATGAAATAATCTTTTGTTGTAAAATGGGATAAAATACATTACTGAAGTTTATATCCTATTTTTTTTTAAAAAGTTGAAGCCCATTTACAAGAAGGTTTACCTTATACTTCTTAATTCATGTGGGTTCTTTCTTTACTCCATCTTTTATTTTATTTTGCATCACAATCATTTTTTTTTTTTTGCAGCTTAGTGTTTACGTTTTGATCATGAAAACCTACATCTTTTTTTTCATCGTAGGTTTCCACTTATAGAATCTTTCGTTTGTATGGCTTTTTTGTAATACTCGTGTTCTCCTACATTAGCAAGTGATACCACACTTGAGTTTTCTGAAAGATCTCATTTCTCTTTTCAAGCACAAACTGCTCTCCATTTCAACATAGTTTGGAATGTAGGTTTCCATGACTATAGCTGTTGACCTTTTTTTAGTATTTATTTTTTGAAGATAATATTTTTTCTGTTGGTATTTTCTTTGATTTTCTGTTCCAAAATTTATAGCTGAACTTATCTCCCTTATACTTGATAAATCAGTATTTATTTGATTTTGAATTAAGATTATCTGTGATTATTTGTTCAACATAAACATAAGATAAGCAGCAAATAGAATTCCAAGGAAGCCTGAAATTGAATGAAATTAATAACTTTTGGTTGATGATATGTGTTATGTAGGATGCTCGAAATTGAGCGCAATTGTCAAGCCCTGGTTGATCAAAATATGTTACTGTATTCACAACATCAGTCCAAAGGTCTTAAGAAGACCTACATGTAGATTCTTGTTTCATGTTTGTTCAGTGAGAGTTTTATTTCTTTTTTAGTTATTTCAATTTACTATTGAGTTTTGGGATTGTCCTCTCTATATAGATCTTATAAATTGCAGATTTGTTCATAATTTCTTTAATGTTAGACTCTACCTTCTTTATTTGATTGTAGGCATTTATCTATATCTTCCATTAGTCCTTTCCAATTTTAAAACATCCAAAACGATCTGTTTTCAATAGAAAAACATGCGTTTCTAGTTTTATCGTCTATTAAGGTAGCATAATAAAAAATACTGCTAACGCAGCATTATCAGTACCCAAAATTGGGAATATTGATTTAAATAGCAGACTTAAAACTGCAGTCTCATTGCTGAACTTGATATTCATGGAGTTAAACTATTTCATGGTTGAGTTGAATTTTTTGATGCAATTGCAAAATGAAGCTTTTTTAAATATCCTTGGATTGAGAGATTTTTTATCATACATACAGAGTTTTTTGAATATATTGAAGAGTTCCTTTTATGGTATTTGTTTTAGTGGTCTCATTAAGAAAAAATGAAAGAGATATATCTTACTAAGAAATAGGTAAATAATGCCCAATGCTTGCTATCCAGTAGCTCTTACCTTTCTAGATCTAACACTTGCAGCTTTACTCCTTCTGAGTTAATAGTTCTCTATTTTTCATCTTTTAGAATCCAAAATCTTGGCAAGAGTTAATAGTTCCCTATTTTTCATCTTTTAGAATCCAAAATCTTGGCAATCAAACTTGCCAAGTTTAATCTTTCAGACTTCCATGTTTGGATTTAATAGCTTTCTAAACCAAAGCTCTGATAAAAATTGTTAAGCTAGTAATAATGAAACTTCGAACAAAAATTAAGCGTTGGTGAAATAAATCTCAATATTGATAAAAAATATAAGATACATTTATATGGTTTTGTGAGACTCATTTATATTAGTAGTTGCACAGAGATCAAATACATAGTTCCACTAAGTTTTAAGAAGGGTTAGTCCAGGAATTTTGTTTAATTTTTTATCCATAGAGATAATTTAGAGTTATCATAGTAGTTCCAGTAAGTTTTAAGAAGGGTTAGTCCAGGAATTTTGCTTAATTTTTTATCCATAGAGATAATTTAGAGTTATCACTTTGTGGAAATGCAACCGTTTTACATGTTTGAAGAAAAGATTACTACATTTACATATTTCAGTTGATGCTAAAAAGCAAGAGAACAGGGTCTCTTGTTGTCGGTGATAAAGACGGGATCAATTAAGGGGGAACCCAATGATGAAGGTTGGTGCTGAACTCGTTTTTCTTACAGGAAGTGACAGTTGGCTTTTGATATTGTTTTGCTGAGTGAAAGCTGTCCAACTCTTTCTCTTTGTTGATAAAGAAAGAAACTCCGTCTTTTTCCTCTTATCTAATTTCTTACTTCTATGGGGTATCATGAGGAAAAAAAGCCATTGACTTGAGATATTTAGGGCATGAATCCGAAACTTCTCATCTTGAGGAACATCAATTCTTATGATAAAGTCTGGAATAAAGAAAATTAAACAAATCGTTATGTTATAAAAATATGGACCAATGCTCTTCCACTTGATTATACAGATCACTTTGATGAGAGACGCTGTAGATGATGGTGCTTTAGTTTTTCATAATATTTGTGTTGAATAAAGAACATAAGGGGTGATGCATAAAGTTACAGCTACGCCCTCAGTAGACATTTATGGCTCATCCTTAAAAAATTGCTAACATAGCCTTCATCTTGCAACATTTCATACTTGATACTTTCTTTTGCCTGCTATTAACTTTTTATGTCTAACAAATTATACTCTTTTTGACATACAAGAAGAGATAAGTATGGGAAGCTTAGTATATAAGAGAAGTTAAAATTAATAAAAAACTAGACAAACACTATTTTAAGTGATTGCTTTGGATTTTTTTCTTCTGAGATGATTTTATATGAAAATCAGCTAACTGATGTTGGTGCAATATGTCTAATAGAAACATGACTTTTGATCTAATACTTACTGTTATCTAACAAGGTAGCATCTATGATTACTTTGCTTTGTATGTAAATGAATCATGAAAAACCCTATAAGATATATCATAATCATAATAAGTTATGCATCATAAGCGTTATATGGAGGGATTTGTCCATGGTACCAATTTGAATACTAAAAACCTTTATCATTTAGTTATCAACCATTACATGCCTACCTACTTCTCCAGTATTTTCTCACAATTTTTTTTTTCATTTTTCATCATGATGACAATTGTTTTTTCTCTCCTCTAATTTTTTTCCGATGAAAGATTTAGCCATGACTTAACTCCAATAAAACCATAGCCATTCAATAAGCTCAGTATCTTCAATAAAACAGCAACGGCAGCATTGAATACTCTCTCTTTCTTCAATCCCCAAGCTGTCACCTTTTTGATTGTGATTGTAGTGTAATAGCTGTCCAAAGATCTTTAGCCAAGTCCCAGCAGAATTGCGCCTTTGATTGAATGTGCTCACTGCCTGTGCCTTCGTCCTTCCAGCAAAGGAGGCTCCTTGCAGGAATCCTAGACCTCAATGCTGCAATGCGCTTAAAGGCACGAATCCTGATTGCTTCTACAACACTCTTTAACATAATTTCTAAACTTCCCGACAACTGCTACCTCCCCACATTCACTCGCAGTAAGTATCATGCTTCTTCTTGAAAATTTGTTTTAAATTCTTAGAATTTGGCTCGTTAGTGAAAAATAATACTATTTTTGTAACTTTGTCAAACTTTAATTCATGTTTTCAATTCTTAAAAAGTGTATTTGAAATATAAATTTGCCAAGATTTGGTAAAATTGCGATAAAATTATTTGTCTAGCATTACTTGATTGTGAGTTAAACGAATTTAAAATTGGGTTGGATGCACTAGTGGGCAAATTAAATTCTTATTTAAAAACTAGGCTTATGATCAAAGTTCAATTGTTCGTTGATATCTGTATCAATATATTATTAATTTATTCCATATGTATAAGTATAAAACATTTCTTATGTTGATGGAACATATAATCCACCAATGCTTTAGTAAATATACAAGTTAAAAAAAATGCAAGCTATGTAAAATACTAGCACAAGGGCGACCCTATATCAAATCTAATAAAAATTATGGCCGCTTAGGACAATGTCAACAAGTTTACTATAATTTCATACAGTTTTGATGCGCTTATCATGCTTTCAATGTTGCAATGAAATCTTTTATACTAGGACTTGAATCAATTTGAAATCAAAGCCACACCGCCGAATAAGATTAGAACAAATTCGAGAAAATTAGAATAAAATATTCGAACGGAAATACATCACAAAACAATTCCATAAAGGCCACACCAAGATTTATGTGGAAAAACCCAGGAATGAGAAAAAATCACGGAATCACACCTCTAAGAAATTTCCACTACGAAGAATCGGAAATATACAAAAATAAATACTCAAATCTCTCTATAATCAATAGATCTTACGAGACGTTGCTCCAAACTCTTCCTTTTGATCTCACAAGAAATTGCATGTTAAAATCCTCCTCCGCGAGACTTCTCTGCTTCACGAGTGATCATCGAGAGTACTGCACGTGAGAACTTTGGTCCTTCATTGATCAAAATCACTAACTTAAGAATTTGTTTAGGACGAAACTCACGTGGGACTCGGGGGAGGATCGACCGATCTTCAAGAGATTGGGGCTGCCTCCCCCTCCTTCCTATTCCTCCTTTTCCTTTTTCCCTTGTTTTCTTTTTCTTTCTTTCTTTTCTTACTTTCTCTCCTAGGCCCTTTCTAATTTAAATCCCTTATAATCTGAAATCCTGATTTTTTTTTTAATTCTTATTCCCTATTTTAAAACCCTTTCCTAAAATTTGAAATACCATTTTATTCTCTTTTTTATTTTAAGTTTTTATCTAAAATAAGTCAAGCCTCTTTATAAATAGGAGGTGATGTGCTTAGATTTAGGAGTCTTGTTTTTGAATTTGAATTCAGAATTGTCTTAGTGTTTTCCTTTCTTAAAAGTTGTATCCGACGACGAGGAAGGCGCTCCAGTTGTAACCCTGTTCGAGGTGGTGATTTCTCCGCCTTTCCGACTTCGTCCTAAGCCTTGACAGCCCTTGGGCCCTGTTGCCTCCTTCCAGCTCCACCAGTCATACCTCCTTCTATAGCTTCCCTGCAGGTCGCACCCTACCTGCTGCTCCTTCCAGTGCTCCTTGCCCTCCTGCCAGCAGTCTTCTTCCTCCTTCCAGACCACTGCACCACCCCTGTCTCCTCCAGCCATCACAGGCACCTTGTCCCTGCTTCTAGCTGGTCCTCTAGCTGCATCCCAACTGCTGCAGGCCTCCTTCCTGCAGTCCCGCAGCCTTTGTTGTTAGAAACGGTGGAGCCCTGGTGGAGCCCGGTCCATTATGCTTGGGCAGTTACTTTGCTTTGGAGAGTCACACCTCTTCACAAATAACCACTCCTGCCTTCCTCTTTTGTGAAGTGAAGAATCTCTTCGCTCTCTCCTGATTGTCCCTGCGTCTAGCTGGTCCTCTAGCTGTCTCAGTGCATCCCAACCGCTGCAGGCCTCCTTCCTGCAGTCCCGCAGCCTTTGTTGTTAGAAATGGTGGAGCCCGGTCCATTATGCTTGGGCAGTTACTTTGCTTTGGAGAGTCACACCTCTTCACAAATAACCACTCCTGCCTTCCTCTTTTGTGAAGTGAAGAATCTCTTCGCTCCCTCCTGTTCGTGATAAAAGCTTTGGATGACTCTCCTTAGGTTTAGTAGTCACTCTTTGAGTTCTTCTTCAGTTTCCTCGGGATAGAAGAAGGTTTCCTTGGGGCAGAGGAAGAGAAGTGCAAGGAGGAGCAGTTCCTTGCGGCAGAAGGAAGAAGAAGGAAGAAGAAGGAAGAAGAAGGAAGAAGAAGGTAGAGGAAGAAGATTGTTCTCCCTAGGCTTCTTCTTGGTGGCTTGTGGCAGGAGAAACTGGGTTTATTTCTCTTGTAAGTTTTGTCTTCTTCACTTCTTCAGTGTGTCTCGGTGCAGAGTTTTCTTTGGTATATCTCGGTATAGAGAGAGAACTAAGAGAGAAGAAGATAGAGAGCAACGAAGAGTGAGAGATTCCAGTGTGTCTCGGTGCAAAGTTTTCTTTGGTATATCTCGGTATATAGAGAGAACAGAGAGAGAAGAAGATAGAGAGCAACGAAGAGTGAGAGATTCCTCTTGTAAGTCGAGATGATTGACTGAAATTCCTGAAGTAGTAAAATCTTCTGCAACTCCGTGGACGTAGGCAATTTGTCAAACCACGTAAATCTGTGTGTTTTACTGTGTTGTTCTTTTCTGGTGTGATTTTTCTCGTTCTATTTTTCACTTTGTCGATTGTTCTCCTGTTTGATTTATACATATACCACATCAACTGGTATATCTAGATCTCGCAACAACAACTGATATCAGAGCTTTGTTCGGATCTGATGAAAAATGATGACTGCAGATGAAGTGAAAGTTTCAAGGATCGAGAAGTTTGATGACACAGATTTTGGTTATTGGAGAATGCAGATAGAAGATTATCTTTATGGGAAGAAACTTCATCTTCCGTTATTGGAGAAAAGACCCGAAAGGATGGATGAGACTGAATGAAATTTGTTGGATCGACAAGTTCTGGGGGTTATTCGATTGACCCTATCGAGGTCCATTGCACACATCGTCGTCAATGAAAGGACGGCTGCAGATCTCATGACAACCTTATCAAGTATGTATGAAAAGTATCGAATAATAAGATGCACTTGATGAAGAAGTTGTTCAATTTGAAGATGGCGGAAGGTGTTTCTGTTGCTCAAAACCTTAATGTTTTTAATATTATCACAAATTAATTGTCGTCTGTGGAAATTGATTTTGATGATGAGATATGTGCACTGATCTTGTTGGCTTCATTGCCAGATAGTTGTAAAACCATGAGGATAGCAGTTAGCAGTTCTGCATGTAGATCTAAACTGAAATATGATGATATTCGTGATTTGATTTTGGCTAAGGAAGTTCGCAGGAAAGATTCTGGCGAGGTCTCAGGTTCGAGTTCGATACTGAATGTTTACTGAATGTTGATTTCACTCCTGAAAGGCTAGCAAAGAAGCATTAGTACTAGCTCAGGGTAAGAAAACTGGCATATTATATTTGACTACAGATTTACTCAAGCGTGGACACAAAAATCAGAAGTGCATTGTGGGGAAACAGAAGAATGTCGGTTTCTTGAAAGGTGACAGAGCGCCAAAACTGGATATTTTACACAGATGCGTGAGGACTTTCTCCAGTAGCATCTCTTGGAGGCCCTATTTACTGTATAAATGTAAGATTTAAAAATCTATCAGAGGCCACAGTGCAGGGCAGTGATGGAAGTGAAGAGAAAATTGGGGCCGGGGTTGGGTCCGGGGCACCTATTCCTATTGTTCCACAGACAGATGTTGAAGGACCATAGAGCTATGAAGAAATATTGCAAGATGAAAGTTCGAGCAAGTGAGAGCCGACAGAACTTCCACCAGAGAATAAGATATTGCACAATAAGTGAGTGTACCAGGTGAAGACTGAGCGTGATGTCATTAAGAGGTACAATGCTAGACTTATTGAAAAAGGCTTTCAGTAGAGACAGGATATTGTCTATGCAGTGGGAGTTGTAAGCAGAGACAAGAGTAATTCAGCAAATAGCTTGGAACTTGGAGGTGCAAAACTATGTGAAGCCTGCTGATATGTTAACTGAGAGTGTTACTTTTGAGAAACTGAAGTTGTGCACAACTTCAGTTGGTCTTCTGGAGTGAAGACAGAGGCTTTGAATTGCAAAAGTGAAGGATACATGTTGAAGAAAAATGCGACATCGCCAGTGGAGGATATTAGTTTGAGAAATGAGATGTTGCAGCCTGTGTCCAGTCTCCAAGTGGGAGAATTGTTAGAAGCGGTGGAGTCCGGTCTAATATGCTTCGGTGGTTACTTTGCTTTGGAGAGTCACACCTCTTCACAAATAACCACTCCCGCTTTTCTCTTTTGTGAAGTGAAACATCACTTTGCTCCATCCTGTTCGTGATAAAAGCTTCGGATGACTCTCCTTGGGTTTAGTAGTCACTCTTTGAGTTCTTCTTCAGTTTCTTCAGGATAGATGAATATTTCCTCGGGGCAGAGGAAGAGAAGTGCAAGGAGGAGCAGTTCCTTGCAGCAGAAGGAAGAAGAAGGAAGAAGAAGAAGATTGTTCTCCTTAGGCTTCTTCTTAAGAATTTGAGTTTATTTCTCTTGTAAGTTTTTCTTTTTCGGTGTATGTTGCTGTAGAGTTTTTTTTGGCATATCTCGGATAAAGAGAGATGAACAGAGAGAGAAAAAGAGAGAGCAACGAAAAGTGAGAGATTCCTCTTGTAAGTCAAGATGATCGACTGGTGTAAATTCCTCAAATAGTAAAATCCTTTGCAACTCTGTAGACGTAGACAATTCGTCGAACCACATAAATCCGTGTTCCGTTGTGTTGTTCTTTTCTGGTGTGATTTTTCTCGTTCTTTTTTCACTTCGTCGATTGTTCTTCTGTTTGATTTATATATATACCACATCAATATCAAAATCGTGTTTCGGATCAATAACAACATTGGTCTCCGCTTCTCAGCCTTAACCGCCCGTCTCCTCCCAACCACTTGACTCTGCAGGCATTGTGCCGCCAGCCGACTCTCAACAGACCACATCTTCTTTGCCTCTGCAGGCATTGTGTCGCCACCCTATCTAGGGTTGTCAAAAAAGCTCGTTGTTCGCGAACAGTTCATGTTTGGTTCGTCAATGAGTTCGTGTTCGATTCGTTCGATAAGTTAACGAGACGAACATGAACAAATTTTTTTCTTTCGGTTAGTTAAACGAATCAAACACGAACAGTGATGCGTTCGTTCGTGTTCGAATCGTTATTGTTCGAAATATAAAATAATTTAAAATAATTATATATAAAAAATTATGATATTTTAAAAAATTAAATTTTATAAATTATAATATATAATAAATTAATAATAATAATATATTAATATACTATATTAGTA
>NW_018164516.1:307678-319878 GCF_001263595.1 Phalaenopsis equestris | reverse complement strand
GGTGTGGCTATGCCAACCCTAGGCATAGGCTGCGACTATGTGCTCCTTGCAATTGTGTGCATCCAGGCTCCACAACACAACTCTCTAAACAATTGAAATTTTTAGATCCTCATTTATTACAAATTTAAAAATTGGAGAGCAAATTCATAAAAAAAGGGAAAATGAAATGAACCAAACTATATGGTCTATATGTTTACCAATTTTCTTATTTTTATTTAAATTTTTTTCCTCTCGTTGCATGTTAATTAATTGGTTATATAAGAAACTTTAATTCCTCTCGTTGCATCTTTCTTTGCAATATCAATAGGAGTCTGAACATTACCCAAAGGATTGCAGCATGAATTAGCGAGAGGTTTTGCAAATTTAGCCTTGTTTGCTGTTTTTGGTTTTTGGATGTCAACAAATTGAATAACTTTAATAAGAGGTTTTCCTACTCTGAAGTTGTGACTGCTTATCTATGTTCTGTAATGCTTTCGCCTGTTGTTCCTGCACTCTCTAAAAAGTGACCTATGTTTGCTAAGTGAAAGATTTTATTTCGTTTTACTGCTTCGTAGTTGTTTAATTTGGTCACGATTAGGCTCAACTATTAGCTAAATTAGGCAGCTGGTGCAATCAGTTAGTATTATACTCATCAAATATATTATCATTCACGCATTTACTAATGTGATAATTGTTGTAGCATCTTTTAACATCAACATCTTTTATCGTGGAATAATGTATTTTGTCAGGGGAAAAACATTTTATTTTAAAAAGAAGTTTTATTTATTTTAAGATGGGGGCTCAGTCTTGACATTCTTAGAATTGCACATTTGTTGAAGAGTTACAACTAGGCAGCTCAACAGCCTTCGTAGAACTTGTTGAACGATGAAACTGCCTTTTTGTTCGTTGGATATACTTGATCAAGAAGTAACAGTCTTCTCAATCTGATATGAAGCGCCAGCTGAATACAAAGCCAAAATAGTTCTGAAAGCCCAATTGGATGACATATTACACCACCAATTAAAAAAGTCATATATATTGTAAGTGATTTTGCTAATTAATTACCAATAACTTTGAGTTTTGCTTCTTAAAAGAAGGTTGTAAGTAATAATCATTCTTTAAATAAAGATAATCATAACCAAGAGGAAGAAAAATTTTCCTTGCTTTATTTTCTCTATGTTGCTAGTTTGGAGTTCTGCAGTGATATGTATCAAATGTGCACGATATTTTTATGTTATTATTGATATCAGAGTCACGTTGCACTAGGGATTATCTTGTGCTAGCCAAATGGAGTACACTAATAACAATAATACAAGGATGGAGTTTAATTCAACCAATTACTCGATTTGGAAGTCACGCATGGAGGAATTGCTTTGTTGTTTGGACCTATAAGATACACTTTTGGGTGATAAGGGCAAACCGACAAAGACATCTAATAAGGATTGGGCTAAGTTGAATAGAAAATTTGTTGGTAAGATTCAACAATAGTTTGACAACAATGTTTATTAACATGTTGCTAATGAGACAAATGTCAACAAGGTTTGGAAATTTGAAGGAAGTTATACGAATCGAAAAAAGTACAGAACAAGGTCGTTCTTTTTAGAAAATTGATGTATCTCAAATACACTAATGGGACTGTAGTTTTTGATCACTTGAATGTTTTTCAAGGGATATAAAATCAATTAGCAAGATTGGATATGAAGTTGGAAGATGAAGTTCTTGCATTGTGTTTGATCAGTTCCTTGTCGGACATTTTGGGAGATTTTTGTTGTTTCTCTTAGCAATTCTGCTCCAAATGACAATTTTACCTTGAAGATGGTGAAAGAGAGTTTGTTAAATAATGAAAATAGAAGAAATGAGTTAGGGATATCGACATAGAGTCAGGTGTTAGTTTCATAGAAACGAGATTGAAGCAAGAGTAGAAATCATAAGGGTGAAAACAATGATAGATAATGAGGAAAATCTCATACAAGAAATGAGTTCAAATTTTTTCACTATGATCAACCAGGGCATAAGCGGGCTCAATGTAGATTGTTAAAAAAGAAGTAAAAGTAGAAGCATAGAGATGAATTAAAGAAAAATGATGCTAATATAATAACCTCCGCAGATGTGGATGTCACTATTCATTGTGATGGCAGTAGTACTAATCAAAACATTTCAGGATTTTCATGGGGTAGTTGATTCTGATGAGTCATATCATGTCACTTCTCATCGTGATGTGTTTTTACTCTACAATGAGGGTGAGTTTTGTCAAGTGGAAATGAGGAATGATGCAGAATGCAAAATTATGGGCATGTGTGATTTATACATGATTATCAATGCTAGATGACTGTAGTGCCAGAAGAATGTGAGGCATTTTTCCTAGGATCCATTTCAATTTGATTTGTGCTGGTATACTCGATGATGAAGGATACCTTAACCACTTTAGTGAAGGTAAATGGAAGCTCACCAAGGGGTCATTGGTGGTTGCTAGAGGAAATAAGCATAATTATCTTTATTTGACAGAGGCTCAGTCTTACGGGGGAGAATTGAACGCAATTAATGATTCAACCACTGAATTATGGCATATGCGACTCAGACACATGATTCAGAATGGTATGAAGAAGCTCTTCCAAAAATAACTTATTCCTAATTTGAAGTATACACAATTAAAGGTTTGTACTCATTATTTGGCTGGTAAAGAGCATAAAATAGCTTTTAAAACTCTCCATCAATCTAGAAAAGCTAATGTGTTGGATTTGGTGCATACTAATATATGCACGAGCCTTGGTGACGCTCGCTATTGTATTACTTTCATTGATGATCATTCCAGAAAAGTATGGGCTTATGCATTGAAATCTAAAGATTGGGCTTTGAGTTTCCTCAAGATTTTTTAGGTGTCAATCGAGAGAGGAACAAAAAAAAAAGCTGAAGTGCGTCCGTTCAAATAATAGTGGTGAGTACTAGGGGCCATTTGAAGAGTACTGCAGAACTCATGGGATCATACTTAAGAAGACAGAGCCCAAAAAATCCTCAGCATAATGGAGTTGTTGAGAAGATGAACTGCACAAGTAATGACATGATTCATTGCATGTTATCTCATTCAGAATTGTTGATGTCTTTTTGGGAAGAGGCTACGAGATTGACGACTGTCTTGGTAAAACTTTCACATTCAGTTCCTTTGAATAATGACATACTAAGAGGGTTTAGATAGAGAAAGATGTTTCATATGGGCATTTGAGAGTTTTATGATGCAAAACATTTGTGCATATTCCCAGAGATGAGAGGTCTAAACTTGATAGCAAAACAAAGCAATACATCTTCATTGGGTACAACCACAAGGAATCTATGTATAGATTTTGGGATCCGATAGACAAGAAGGTTATCAAAAGCAGAGATTTTGTCTTCTTTGATGATCAGACTATTACATATTTTGATAAATCAATTGAGTCAAAGTCTAACAGTAAAAAACGATTAATATGTTGATTCAACTATAACTCGTCAAACTACAGTGCGTGTAATGATGACAGAGGTATACTTGTAGATGAGCCACTTCTAGCTGATGATGATCAAAATGATGAGAATCTTGAAAAGGTACAAATTGAACCTTGATTAAGGAGATCCAACAAAAGAGACAACCTTCTAAGATATATTCTGTCAACGAATTTGTGATGCTTACTGAAAGGGGAGAACCAGAGACTTATCTGGAGGTTCTGTCACATGAGAAGAAAGAAGAGTGGTTGAGCACCATGGAAGATGAGATGAGATCCTTACATGAGAGCCACACTTACGATTTGGTGAACCTTTCAAAAGGCGTGAAAGCTTTAAAGACAAATGCGTATTCAGACTAAAGCTAGAGGAAGATTGCTCACAACCAAAATGCAAAGCAAGGTTGGTTGTGAATGGATTCAGTTAGATAAAGGGTGTCTATTTCGATAAAATTTTCTCACTAGTGGTGAAGATGAGTTCAATCCGAGTTACACTAAGGATTAGCCACTCGTTTGAATTTGGAGGTGAAACAACTTGATGTAAAGACAACCTTTCTTCATGGTGATTTAGAGGAAGAGATTTACATGGAGCAGTCCGAAGGCTTCAGAGACAAAGGAAAAGAAGATCTTGTTTGCAAATTGAGAAAAAGTTTATATGTGCTTAAGCAAGTACCAAGACAGTGATGCCAAAAATTTGATGCTTTTATGGAAACAAATGAGTATATTAAAACTACTTCTAACCTTTATGATTTGGTAAAGAAATTTCTGATAGTGATCTTGTGATTCTCTTACTATATGTCGATGATATGTTAATCGTTGGTAATGTTGTTATTAAGATTTTGAAGCTCAAGAGAGTTGCATGAAAGATTTGGGCCCAAAAAAACAAAAACTTGAGATGAAGATTATTCGTGACAGGAAGAAGAATAAGCTATGGTTATCTCAAGAGAGATACGTAGAGAAATTTCTTCAAAGATTCAATGTGAGCAGCATGAAACTAATTGTATCTCCACTTGCAGGTCATTTTAAACTTAACATTAAATAATGTCTTATAAGTGAGAATGAGAAGAAAGAAATTAAGGACACGCCTCATGCATCTGTTATGGGCAGCTTGATGTATGCTATGATATGTACGGGCCAAATATTACTTATGCAATTAACATTGTTAGTCGGTTTCTCTCCAATCCAGAAAAGAGATTAGACAACAGTTAAGTGGATTTTTTAGGTATCTTAGAGGTTCTTCGAAAATCTATTTATGCTTTCGAAATGATAATCCTATTTTGGATGGTTACACAGATGCATGTATGGTCAGTGATGTGAACTCTAGAAAGTCCACTTCAGGATACTTGGTTGTTTTTGCTGGGAGAGCTGTGTCATGGCAATCTAAACTATAGAAGTGTGGTTTTATCAACTACCGAGGTTGTGTATATTGCAGTCACAAAAGCTTGCAAAGAAGCTTGTGGATGAAGTATTTCCTACAAGAGTTAGTCCACAAGAAAGATAAGTGTGTCTTATACTATGATATCGTCAGAGTGCAATTCATCTCAGTAAGAATTCCACATTCCTCTCACCTTCGAAGCATATTGATGTGAGATATCGTTGGATTCATGATGTGTTAGACTTGAAGATGCTACAACTTGAGAAGATCCATATAGATGATAATAGTTCTGATATGATGATAAAAACATTACCGAAAGAGAAGCTTTAGTATGCTGAGGAATCACAGGCATGGGAAGCTTTTTTTCTCCACGTGATAGAGTGGGGGAGATTGTTGTGGGCCCCTCCCATGTGAAATGAAGGAAGTTGCCTTCATGTTATTAAAAAAATATCCAGAAAGGATAACCACCAGCAATTGCAAGGATTCAACTTCCATTGCTCTCCCATGAGATTCTTTTTTCTCCTGTTCTTGCTCTCATTTTTGTTAGTGAACACAAGAGGCTTGAACGACTTCATGGTATTTGTGGCAGGAATTCTTCTCGCGACTCAGAAGATTTCAGGGCAGCATCGTGAAAGGAATATGGAGAAAGAAAAATTGATTTTTCTAAAAAATTTTGAGATTACCAAACCTTTTTTCGTGTTTGATAGAGTTAATGTATACCACCAATTTGATGATGGTTGATTATTAATTTCCTCTAAGAGTATTTTAGAGAACTTTGCCTACCCTTTAAGTTGATTAGTGCAGGTGCTTAAGTGGCCTACTGGTCTTGTATTTTTACCCATTTTAATGGGTTTTCTACGTAAAAAAATTGTTGCTGCTTTATTTTGTTATTTGCTTTAACATTTCCATTGTGTGCGCTTGTAGTGGATTTTTGGCTTGCTTTTTACAATAATTTTATATTATGTGTAATTTTTAAGCTTTTTTTATAGTATTTATGGTTGTATATACATTGATCACGTGATCAGTCAACTTGAGGAGCAATATTTTCTTATTCTAGATACTAGTAGACCTCTAAGTTGCCATTTAAGTCTTCAACACACAATATTTATAAATTGAGGAGATACTATAATACAATGTTTTAACCGTTAGTTATTTTAGAAAAGAGAGTATAATTTGTTGTAGATGAAAAATTCTTGGTATAAGCTCAAAGATATGTGTTCTTTTATAATGATAATATTATATCATTTAGAGAACCTTTTATTGATAGAGAAAAAAAGAAAGCAACTGGAACATGCACTCCTTATGTCTTTAGAAGTTAATAAATGTGTGAATAAAACACTTATGACTGTGCTTGACTTGCTAGGCTCGAAGAACAGAAGTGCATTCATTACGATGTGAGGAGAAAATTTATGCAATAAGTTCATATATATATATATATATATGTATGTATGTATGTATGTATGTATGTATGTATATATATGTATGCATGTATGTATCTAGGAAGCTCACTTCTGTTATCTAAAGTCTGTTGGTATAATTATTTTAATATCTATAATCATAATAATATTAATTAGTAATTTAATTATTATTAATATGGAAATTAATAATGAAGATTCCTTTAATGATTTAAGATTGCCAGCGACTAAGAAAGATGAAAAGAAAGAGAAAGAGAGAAAGGGGTACTTTAAACATTCCTTAAATGTAAGAATCATGTAAATGTTTTTATCATGTTTCTATGTTAGCTTTTTATCCAATGAAGTTTAGCAAATCAATTATTTCTTTTAGCCCATCGTTTCTCATGATTGTTACAAGGAGTTCAATTGCCAAAGATTACTATTTCAAGCTCAAATGGGAGTTGCTTTCTATCCATTGTGCATGCATTTTGATTTAGCTAATTTCTTATCTATTAAATTTTTTTGGGCTTTGTAATGTTTATCTTTCATGATTAGGGTTGTACTTTCTATACCTATTTTTGTATGAAATGATTACTTTTGAACCACAAATGTCTTGAGGATTAAATATGATGAGCTTTTTTTTTGGTTAATATTTTAATGTTTTCTATTATAATTTTCTTAGAATGTAATGAATTTATGGTTTTATTTTGCAATACACTATTCCTATTTTTCATTTTATCCATTACTACAAGTTAGAAATGTTGAAATCATTATTCATTTCAGCTCTACACTATATTATTGCCCGCAAAGATTAACTTAAATGGTGCTACTTGGAAATTTAAGATAAGGTTCCAAGGCCATTTCAAAAAGTTTCTTATTGGTTTATATAGATATTTTTTCATGTGTGTATATGGGAAATGTGACAGTATGAATTTCAAGGCAGATGAACGAGTCGGAAAGAAGATGACTGATTGGATGTAACTCGTAGCGACTATTTGAGTTAGATGCTGGCGAAGGGAGCATCTTGTTCGAGCGATCAGGGGATCTCTCACAATGCGGTGATTGGCTCTCAGACCAATCAACAAGAAGTATCCTTTCGGATCAGATGTCGACAGAGCCAAGACTTAGTAGGCGGTCAGTGAACTTTTTGTTGATCGAATCATTCCTCTAGCTTTATTATCTCTCTAAATTATCAAAAAGTCCTCTGAAAGGTCAATGAGAGGACTAATATATACTTTTGTAATACTGGAACCTATTCCTATAAATAGGGGGTTAATATCATGAATAAATGTTACCTTCTCTTTTAATGTTCCTTATTTTAGTCTCTCTCTCTCTCTCTCTCTCTCTCTCTCTCTCTCTCTCTCTCTCTCTCTCTCTCTCTCTCTCTCTCTCTCTCTCTCTCTCTCTCTCTCTCTCTCTCTCTCTCTCTCTCTCTCTCTCTCTCTCTATATATATATATATATATATATATATATATATTTATTAATTTATTTATTTATTTATTTATCTATATATATATTTATATGTACCTCTTAAAATTATTTTAAATTTAATTCATCTCAAAAATAGCTTAAAACTTCTAAGCTAATTTTTGGTCTGGACCAATTCTACATAAATTAAAAGCATATACATGATTACTTGTTGTCAATATGCCATTAACAAGTCATAAACAAGCTAAAAATTTTGAGCTTCTACAAATCATCACACTCGCTTTATATTAAAATCTAACTCATTCATTCAAAATGCTCATCTTAGGAAGGTGAGCAATTCATGAAGGTTGAGCTAAATTCGAAGTCTATTAAATACCTTACATTATTACACTTTTTTGGTTAAGATGTCATATAAACTTCAATTTACCTTTCTTAATGACTTATTATATTTTATTGTTAATATTATTGACTTATGTAAAATTCTTTATATGATTTTTATAAGCTTTTGTTCCTTTCGCGGTGCTTTAAAAGCATCATAATTGTGGTTAAAATTGCTACTATGGCTACATATTTGTGGTGGTTTAAATTGATGCAATATGTGTAATTAACGTGATTAACACTTAATTACGTTAATTAACTGTTAATAATTACGTCAAAAGAGCTTTGCAATTGAAAGCAAACACTGTAGTACTCCAAATATTTAAAAAATGGCTACTGGCTACCTTTGCCGTAGTAAACATTACTATAAATGTTTAACATTACCAGTGCAAAATTCTCTCACTTGTAGTGTAATTAACGTGACCTCTGCAACGTCGAAGTTAGATTAGTTCCTTAATTTTGTCATTACTCTTTTAAGCTACATATATTGTGAGAATAAATCATCAGAATCTAACTTTAAATGTTATGACAAGCAAAATATGGGAGAGATCAATCGAATGTTTTAAAGTTTTATGTCGACGAGCTTTTGACAAATTTTTTCACTATGCTTGGAAAAGCTAGAATTTTTTTTTTTCTTTTTTTGTTTGAGTAAGATAACTTAATTCACCAATCAAATTAAGGTTTTTTTTTTTTCCTTTCAACCATTCACAATACAAACCTTTATATAGGATCTGATGAGTCATCGATAAGTTGCCATCATCCAACACAAATCTCGAGGAATGACATGAGTCTCGAGAAAATTTATTTAGCATGAAACATTCAAACTTTGAGTAAAAGTCATCCTAAACTTCAATTTCGGTAAGTTTATAGTCAAATTGACTAGCTCGACCAGACAGACCCAGTGATACCAAAGTTGGTTCAATATTATTGAAATCAAACCATGAACAAGCCATTAAACAACTATTGAAAGCCTTCAGTGCATAATTGGATAGTCAAACATATTTCAAATATGATCTGATTATAGTCAAATTGAGTGCTCAATAGGACAAATCCAACCAGCCTATGATCACTCAATTATGATATCATTAAAGAGCATAAATGTCCATAGAACACCATCCGATCGAGATAACTTACCCAAACCGCCTGATCACAGTAGTTTGAATTCCTTTATTATAAGCAGCTTTACACATTACCAGCCAAAGGTCCTTGGGCCCATCTATGGAGAATTGAGCGTGCAGTACAAAGGAGTCCTAACACGAGATCTTCCAACTCCTACGTGAGGCTCGACAACTGATGGCTATATATCCATATGGCTGAATTAGAATTAATATCTTATTTTTCATTTGCAACAATAAGTCTTCCAAAATTTTCTTTTCTTTATATTAATTATTTGAGATGATATCAGAAGAGTGACTAGGGTTGGGGTTAGAGAAATTTCTACCCTAATTTTTCCAATTATCTAGTGTATTTTTTTTATTTGCAGACCCACTAATTTTTTCCACTCATTGTTCATTATTCTAATAAAGGTAAGGTTGATTTTCTCAACTAGGATTGTAGGTTTTGTTATGAGGGTTATTGGGCATTCTATTGATTGCATTCATTGGTTTCAGATAAGCAATACTAGGATCTCCTAATTGTTCATAAGCACTCTCATCATTTAATAGTGATATGTGTATTGAATTAAACCGTAAGTTATCTAAATTCTTAGATATAGCAACCTTTGAAGTTACAATGGATAACACATTCTAATCATGTATACCAGACACATTCCTTAGGTTAAGTCTCTTAAAACGGCATTGAAAAGTATTAGTGGTCATTTCTTTTATATATGTATATACCTCCTCATAAGGTTTGGACTTCAAGAACCCCCTAGCTGCATCATCTGTTGTTGTTCTCAAAGATTCCAGGAGTCCATTATAAAATGTTTGGATAATTAACCAACTAGGTAAGACATGATGTGAGCACTTAAGCAACACTCAACGAATAAATCATCACTTATTATATTTTCGACAGGCTATTGATTGTTTTAGGGTTGTGGGTATGCCGCATGTCAGTAATTTTTTAAACAATGGAACTTCCGACAGTATTGATTTACTGACGTCTTATCGACACACGCTTATCGTCACTTTTAAATAATTCAATAGAGCATGGGCCACCATCGGTTGTTGTCAGATTTTGTTAACTTGTGAGGTAATTGTCATAAATTAAGAATGGGTTAACCATTAAAAAAGTGTCGTTGTCGTTGCTTTTATGGCATGGGTGATTAGTTAGTTCGGTGTCGAGGGTGTGTCAGTTTAATAACAGGTGAGGAGGCCATCAATTAGTTGTCAGTTTGTATCGAAGCAGTGTCAGTCGAATACTCGTCAGTAACTTGATGCAAATATAACCAACTGTATAAACTAACAGTAAACCGTCAAAAACCTGCCGCATAAAAAAAAGTTAAATTTCCTCTTTAGTATTTACAATTACCACACCTGCAATCAAAATACAAAAACATTTTACAGATTAAATTGCATTTGGATATTAAATTATCCAATAAAAAAACTAAATAAATGAAATGCATTTAATTTAACATAATTATATCAATGTTCAATAAGAAAATATCTCCTCAAATGTTTAACATAATTATACACAAATAAAATGAGAAATATCCCCTCAAATCCTTCTCTGTCTCCTCCTCATCATCATCCTCTGCCTTCTCCACTTCCTCCTCCAATGGTTCTTTCTTACGCTGCTTTGCCCGCTACCAAAATGCATCCAAATTGGCCTCTATGTTTACCTCTAGCTCTGATCTCATATGAGTGAAGCGGGCCTCTATCTCGACAGCAAATATGACAACGCACATGGAGACCTCTTCCTCTTATCAGTAGACATAGAAGTTGCAGATACGTTGGTGGAGGGACGAGTGTCGTAGGCAAAAGCCTATGACCAAAGCCCATAGACTTGACCCTTATTCTTCCCTCCAAAAGCCTCCCTCCACAGGTTGTACTTGGATGGATCACGATCTTGAATCGTAAAAACACGCGATGCCTGAGATCGGCTTTGCTTCAGCAGATGGAATCTCTCCTGCAAAAAAAAGAAGTTACATACAATTAGAACTAGCATTCATATACATAAAATTTGTTTAGCTAGTGAATTACGAAGGTCGTACGAGATCTGTCATCAATCCGCGACTGGTCGACTACCTCCTATGGGTGCTCTCATGTAAAACGACAGAAGAGGGCTCTTATCTCAATATCATAGTATGTCAATGTAATGAAATAATTAGAATATATGTTTGATGTATAGAAAAATTTAAAGCAGAAATGAAATATTACCAGCTTTCACTTGTTTTATGTGTGTGGGAACGCCCCATCAATGTGCTTGGAGGGGCCCCATGCCTCCAAAGTTCGACCTTTGATTCTGCTTCACCTACTCCCTCTTCTTTTTGTACTTCGAGGAATCCCATGCTGTGAGTAGCTTTGCAAAACCTTCCTCTTCCAACCTCAAGGGATGGTGTCAAAATTTTTGAAAATTGCCGAACATGTCCCTTAAGAGGTCCATGCCCTTGCGCTCGAAGTTGCGCTGGATGTGTGTTCACATACCACTCATACATCTACATCTACATGTCTACATACATATCAACAAATCTATATATCTACATATAAATCTACATATCTACATACATATGTACATCTACATCTGCACACATATATACATATATACATCTACATTTATATACATATACGTCAATATGTACATGAACATCTATACATGTACACACACACACACACATTATAATGAGTCCTCAAATCACACTACAAAAAGCTTGTCAAGGTTTGAATTTAAGGAACTCATTGTTGCTAACAAAAGTAATTTATAAAATATTTTTCATTAAAAATATTAGACTAGATTCTTAAGGGGGCAACTCTAAAGAATTCTTTTTCTTAATTACAACAAAGCCCTCAAGGATCGCCCTTCATAAAGTGACCATTGGCAGAGGGGGACTTGAACCCCCGGCCTCAAAGACGAGCCCCCAACCACTCCTAATATATCTAACTATGCGAGGATCGCCCTTCATAAAGTGACCATTGGTGGAGGGGGACTTGAACCCCGGACCTCAAAGAACTTATAATTGACTCGCAGATGCCAACCGACAAGTCTATGTGGCATATATATATACACTTAAGCAACACTC
>NW_018164516.1:301881-307402 GCF_001263595.1 Phalaenopsis equestris | reverse complement strand
TATATATATATAGACACACACACACATACATACATACATACATACATACATACATTTGTGCACATACATGTATACATATATATACGCACACTCACACACATTTAAGTAAAGCGAGGCATTTACATACATATCACCCAATTTCTTATGTATTTACAAAGCTAACACATATGGACAACATATACCACCATATATAAAAGTAACGTAGCTTTTACATACATGCCACCCAATTCTTATGTATTTAAATACGTAAAACCTAACCTTTTACACCAAATTGGAATCATAAAATCTTTCATTCACATACATACCACTAAATTCCAATATATATTCATATCTCACTAGGAGTGCCAGAGAGAAATGCAAACAAAATGTTGAATGAATTTCTGGCGAAATCAAATTAGGTCTAAATCCTGTTACAGAAATTCCCAACATGGTAATGTGGTGCTCGTAATGGTGCCATCTATAACAACTTCTATTCTTCTTATATGTTCTAAGGGTGTTCTACACAAGTTCATAAAAGAATGTAATTTTACTAAGAAAATATTAAATTAAGACATATTTTGTCAAATTTTTGTAAGTGTTTTCCTCACTCAACAGTACTAGGAACCACCTTGGGTCCATCTCCTGTGCTGATTGGTCCTACCAGGGATCGACAATGGTGTGCTACATCATTCTTACATATTATCATTTAATCCATTAAGCTTAAAGCCTTTGATTTTACTAAATATGTGTCAAGGATACAACTTCAGCTTGATGCATGGCAATACAAACTAATATTGTTTTTTTGATAGATTTCAAATTATTAAAGCCTCCATTTGCACCATTTGGATTACTATATGCATTCGATCATAATTTCAAAAGGCATTAAGAGCAAGTTTTCCTCTAAAATCTTTTACTTCTTTCATCACAATGTGAGTGATAATAAGCTATAGATACTATATCATGGAACACCACCACTAAGCCTTTGGTTTATAATGGTTTATATATCCTAAACTTAGATAACTTCATTCGTAAATAGGGCTGTCAAAACGGCTTGTTGTTCACGAACAGCTCGTGTTCGGTTCGGTAAGAAGCTCGTGTTCGGCTTGTTAGGCTAAGCTAACGAGCCAAACACGAACAAATTTTTTGTGTTTGAAATATAAACGAGGGTTTATATATATATAAAGTAGTACTTTAAAAAAATCTAATTGACTATAAGGCCACAAAGATTTATAATCAATTAAAATATTGATTAAGAAAATAGAATAAAAATTATTAAATTAGATTCAAATGATGTTTTAATATAAATAATAATTTTTAAATCTTGCTCAAACCCTTATTGTTTTATGGTTACATGATTAGGGTTGTTAAAATGACTCTTTGTTCGTGAAGAGCTCGTGTTCGGCTCGTTAAGAAAACGAGCCGAACACCAACTTTTGAGCTCGAAATATAAACAAGCCAAACACGAGCTGAGCTTGGCTCGCTCGTGTTCGGCTCGTTTACACCCCTAATCGTAAATGCAAAATTAAAATAATTTGGAGAAAGAACATTAATAATACCCTACTTTCTTGTTGGTTTCTCTTTGATCCTTGGTTTAATGTTTCATCATTTTATGAGAAATTTGATAATAGTGTTATTTCTTGATTTTCTCACACGAAGGATATTAAAGTTGGTAATTAATAAAATTTCAGAATTTGTTGAGCAGCTATAATACTCATCACAGTTGTATTCAAAATATTATAATTTTTCTTATCCAGGATGAGCCTTTGAATAGTTATTAGAAAGAAAAAAAATTACTATTCCTATAAAGATGCCTACTTATTTGCATAGATGATCATCTTGGTGTATATTGGAGAAGATTCATTTGGTTAAAAGGCAACTCTTTTAAATATGCTGCCATTATTTGGAAGATACTTATTAGAGGACTCAAAATGGAGGATGCATTACAAAGCCATGGGATTAATTGTTGCGGCGGGATAGGGATCTAGATATACTAGTTGTTCTTGTGGTATATCTATAAATGAATAAAACAAGAGAACGATCGACGAAGCGAAAAATAGAATGAGAAAATTCACATAAGAAAACAATAACACACGTGGTTCAACAAATTGCCTACTTTTACGGAGTTGTAGAGGATTTTACTACTTGAAGAATTTACATCAGTAAATCACCTCGACTTACTAGAAGAATCTCTAACTTTTACTTCATTGCTCTCTGTTCTTCTCTCTCTATACCGATATATACCGAAAAAACTCTACAACGAGACACACCGAAGAAGACAAACTTACAAGAGAAATAAACCCAATTTCTCTTCTGCCACAAGCCATCAAGAAGAAGCCTAGGGAGAACAATTTTCTTCTTCTTCGTTCTTCTTCCTTCTGCCGCAAGGAACTACTTCTTGCACCTTTCTTTCTCTATTACGAGAAAACCTTCCTCTATCCAAAGGAAAATCGAAGAAGAACACCGTGACTTCTCTAACTGAAGGAGAGCCGTCCGAAGTCTTTTATCGTGAACAGGAGGAAGCGAAGAGATGCTTTACCTCGCGGAAACAAGGAAGGTGGGAACGGTTCGATCGAGCGGGAGGCGGGAGACACGATGCTTCGCTAAAGTAGGAGCGGGAGCAGTTTGCAGTTTTCGCGACACTGGAGGAGATGCGACGCTTTGCGGCAATGGGATCGGAAGGCGGGAGGCGGGATCGGGCTCCAGCACAACATTAATATTACTTCTTTATGTATAATTTATAATTCTTGTAACAAATCAGATATTTATTATTTGAATGCCTGTACTTTTTATCTTTGCTCAAGTATTGCATTACCGATAGCAACATTTATCACATGGGGTGTAATCAATACTAAATTTTGAGCTATGTGGATGCTTGCAACATCAAAATAATTTCTAATTTTTTCCTTTTTCTAGCTCTTAATACAACTTAACTATATATAGTAAATGGAAAAAAGAAAAAAAGGTTTTCAATGGCATTGGCGTAAATATTAATATTACTATAGATTTTTTTTTACTATCATGCAAAAATCTAAGAAATAGTAAAGGTTGGCTATCCTTCCAATGTGCATTGAGGATTTATATTTTAGAGATGGCTTCTAATTTTTCAAACATAGCTTTTTTTCTATTTCTTTTCTGTGAATAGAAACAACATTTTCTTTTCTTTTCATCCCTTCACAGACACTTCTTGTATGTTAAACTTGTTGTTTAGTTTATTTTTCTTAATCTATGGTGATTTCCATTGGGGTTATATTGGAGTTTTAACTAGCTACTTCAGTTGCTTATTTGATGATCTTTAAGGTTTTATTTGCCTTGGAATTCTAAATTTTTTTGTTGTTAAGAAAAGAAGTTATAAATATATTGAAATGATCTTGTTATGCTTTTGCAGACTACTATGTTTTAATCTTGATGTTTCGAAGGTTTGGTTAGTAAAAAAGGCTTTAAGCTTTGCTTTCATTGTTTTGCGGGTTATCTTCATTACATTTGGGAGCTTACAATTTTCTTCTTCCTTAATCTTCTGTGGCTAACATTGATGCACAAGGCTTTAAGTCTGGCTTTAAGTCTTGCATTTCTTGCGAATCTGGTTACCTTTGTTAAGTCGAGAAATTTATAGTCTCAATTAGAATTTTTGTTAAGATTTGGCTGATACTAAAGTTTGACAATTCTTTGGTTACTTTTGGCTGGTGAAAAGCTTAATATCGAGTCCTTAAAATAACATGTAAACCTTGGATAAGCATGAGATAAAAATGGCCTAATTTGTTTCTTGGTTTTTTATTTGATTGTTGTAATTTCATTCTTTATAGCTTCAACTTTTATATTTTTTGGTTTCTCTATGGCATAGGGTTTGTTTGGTGTCATTTTTTTTTCTTGCTTTTATTTTAAAACAAACTTGTTTAATGCATTTTTGGATGTTTTAATTTTTTTTATTTTAAGTAATAAATAAACTAGCTTGTTCTTAAAAATGTTAAAAACATCTAATAATTATTTTGAGCATTTTTTAAAATAATTAAAGACATAATAACATATGAAACATGTTTTATTCAAGTAAAATATTAAAAAAAATAAAATAAAAGTAATTAAAATCAAAAGTGATCCCAAATGTCTTATAGTTGGTACAAGCTAATGATTATTAAATATTCTTTTATTTATAAATGGTATGGTAGGGTAAGGTCCTCACCTTCCCTAAATTAAACCAAACCAATAGATTTTCCTGATTTAATGTTGAGAAAAAAAGAGAGAATTTTTTGTTTTCTATTTTGCAGTATTTTCCCCTGGTTTTTTTCTTTTGGATTTTTATGGATTCTTGCCAAAGTTTTCTTCGTGGCCATCCTAACCAATCAAAGACACCGTATGAAGTAGCTTGTTCCCATGTCTCTAATTGGCTAAACATAAAAACATTGCAATCATAAAGCCAAGTATTGCTATGAGTTGAACAAAGAAATAATGTGGCTGATTTCAATTTATTTAAAATAGCTCATAGGAAAAGTTGGAAGTTTTTAAAAATTTTAATTTCAACTTAAGGTTTATCAGCCCGATTGCAGCAATCATAGCAAGATATTAGGAGTTAAGAACGAAATCATTTCGGCCCGACCATTAAGATTTGAATGTAGGAAGTAGGAATAACGACTAAGCAATTTGTTTAAAAAAATTAATGCATTTTGTGCTCAAGATAGAAAATATAACACGAATAGTTCGATGGATATTTTGGCTACACATATATAAGTTTAATTTAAGTAATTAACATATAGATTAAGAAAAAATATATCAAAGTTATATGAAAATAGACATCACACACACACACACAATATATATATATATATATATATATATATCATAAAATATAAAGTTGGGGATGATTTTGTTATGGAATGATATTCAGAATCTGAGGAACATAAAATCAATTCATGAAACAAAATATTAAAAAAATAATTAGTAAAAGGAATAAACTTATACAAATTAAATTAAACTTTCATTCAATGTATAGAAATAAGTATCCAAATTTAATTTCGATTTTCACAAAGTTTTGCATGCATAATTCAAATAATATTTAAGGAAAAAAAGTTTTAGCAAATTAAATAATGCTTAAATTGAATTATTACCTTTAAGGTTATTTTTGACAAAGTATAATGAACAATTTTGTGAGTTAATTAATCATATTAATGTTTTTATACATTATTTTGTGATTTTCATAAAGTTTATGTGCAATTAATACATTAAGTCTGAACAATACCTTAAGAACAAAAAGAAACATAAATGGGGGTGTTCATCTGCATGATATGTCCATTTCATTCTTCATTTAATTGCACTTCTACATCCAAAATCCAAATGAAAAGTATTCCATACATTTGTAATAAGCATTTGGATGATCAATATGAATAAATGAACTTGGTAAAATATTGCTAAACATACTATAAGACTATATTATAGATGGTTTGTTATTATCAAATCAAATAGTGAGGCACACATAGGTGTATAGTTGATCTGCATAATTTACTTAATTAATTCCTTATATGTGATGTAATTGATTAATTATAATATATATATA
>NW_018164516.1:259074-301810 GCF_001263595.1 Phalaenopsis equestris | reverse complement strand
GATTGAGGGATAAAGTTAGAGAGATGGGGGAAATAAAGAGATAGTTGAAAATTTTCTATTTATTTATTTATTTTGACTATTAATAGGATTTATGTTTAGATTTAAGTTTTGATTTAAAATTCTAAAAATATTAGTTTTAAATGGTTAATTTTAAGTATGATCTTCCAAGATTATATACCATTATTATTATTCTAAAATTTTATTATTATTAAATTATTATTATTTTAATTTAAAAAATTATATTATACTGTATTTTGTTTATAAAATTTATTATTCATTATTCTTTTTTATATTGAATATATTATTTTATTATAATTAACATTATTTTTATTATAAGTATTATCCTCATAGAGTATAATCTTTTCAAATCCAAATCAATATGACTTCTAATTTTTGTGTGTGGATGGTTCATTTAATTATTTTAATGATTTGAACTGGATAATGTATTCTATTTGTTAACTGAGGCCCTGAGTTAGAAATTTTTATATAGGTGAAATATTTGTAAAATGCTTGCATGCATTGTTTAACATAAGAATTTCATCATTTTGGTTTAGCTTTGGTTTCACATGCCAACATATGTAATAATGAATTTTATGTAGTTTGTGGAATTCAATGATAATGCAAGGTGCTCCCAATTAGGTAGTGTAATATGTAGCTCCCATAGTTAACTAGAATGTGATGGACTCGCATTTGAGATTAATTGGGCTGGACCTAAATTTTTGTTAGGCTAGAAAGATTCAACAAGCAAAAAATAGCTTTATTAAACCACCGATCGATATATTGTTGCTAAATAACACTTTTTAATAGGGTACATAATATGTTATGGTATAATAGATTAAATAAATAGTCAAATGATCAGATCATTGATCTAATCAAAAGAATGCATGGGTCATCCACTATAATGTGACACAGAGTAGTTCTAATAGAAATAAAGTGAGCTATGGCTAACTAATGGGTGTTATAAAGATTCGAGGCTATGATTATGCTAGACTTAGGCCTAGTCAAAGTTAGTTCAACTTAATCTACGTCAAAATCAACTTTTTGTTTTCCTAAACATCCAACAATTGTTCATGCAAGTTGGTGAGTCGGGTTATGGACAAAATAGGGTCCAACCAATGCAACTTAGAATATATGACACAAATGATGCCCTAACCATAATTTTCTGTCAAGAACTAGAATGAGAGTGGAAAGAATAAACACTAGTTAAACTCTTAAGTTTAAATGTTCTCGATAACATCAAAGCTATAGATTCACAATTAACAACACCAACAATTAAGCCATGGAGAGCCCTTGCTAACACCAAGCATCAACCCGATGTTGATCCTGATTTCTTAGATGAAGTGCTCCCATTTTCAATTGCAACTACATAAAATCATTAATCAACATTTTGATCATCTCCTGGTGAGAACATATTGCTGGATCATACAGAAATGACTATCATATTTGGAAACAAAGTACAAAAGTTGCCCCAAAAAAATCTAAAAATCCGGGGTCGGAGATGAGTTCATTATTGCTACTGTAGAGGAGATTGTCGAAGATATTAGAAAGGAGCACGTAATTGAGGCGGTTATTGAAAAGGTAAGAGTCATGCTGATTGCATCCGTTTCTGAAAAGAATATTACGCTCGTGGAATCCACGCATGCAGATTGATGGTATTTGGTAATAATATTTCACCATAATATCACCAAATATCACACAACTATCTTATCCGCATGTAAATTTTTTTTCCCCTTTTCTATATCGATCTCAGACTAAATTCAATCACTCAAATATTAAAAACAATTAATAAATACTTACTCATGTTGCTATTTTCCAGACAATCAAATAATTTATGAATACTAAAAACACATTATACATATATTTATATATATACAGATATTTCTGAAGTACAAAAATTCACATAAAAATACCTACAGCCCTATAACTCCAAGCCATTTTTATTTTATTTCTTATAGCCAAAGTACGTGAACTCCTTACCGTATCCCATCCGTAACCTCTTTCCAAACATACAACACAGATGATTAGCCAAATATAGCTTAATTTAATATGTTTGCAGGGAAATTCATATTGATTATCCAGATGAGGAGGATGCAATCTTAAAGGACGCACTTGCCAGATTCATTGTTTCTCCACATACCACAAATAATACATGCCATATAAGCTGTTAATTTCCGCTTCTTTTTCAAGAAGAAACATATCGACTTGCCAAATACCAATGTCATGCTTCATCTCCAACAGGCAAAGAGTAAATCAGAGGAAATGCAGCACTGTGATCGCATTAACGCGGAATACAGTTGGTAAACAATTCTTAATTCGTGTTTAATGTCACTCACTGGCGCTCATTAATGTTACTTATATCTATATTAATCCTATCTATATTGTTATGCAAATAAAATTTAATTTTTTTTTCTTTGTAAAATTAAAATCTAGTAATGCGACATGATTATATCCGTGATGGGGTTGGTGTAGGTTTATATCTGTGATAGGGTTGGTGTAGCTGCAGTGACGGACAAAATTAGATAGTAGAGTCATCTTAGATGGGGTCACACTAAACGTCGACTATCTAATGATTTGATTATAAGAGTAGATGTTTTAGAATTGACTTATGTTAAGAAAGACAGAGGTAGACCTAGGATGACGGGCATATTGTTTAGAATTAAATGAAAATATGACACTAAATATGACGTAATGGAGAAAAAAGATTCATGTTGTTGATGATGTAAAATAAAAATGCAAATCCTTAGTTTGAAGTAAAATCAGTAGTTGCAAACAATCAATTATGCATGCTTATTTAAATTTTTTAAATGATGAGTTGTTATTTTGATAAAAATATAAGAAACTTCTTGAAGATCAAATGAATAGGTTGATTCATTCTACTTATGATATGTGTTGTACAAACTGAGATTTGATGGACTAAATCATATGCATTACATCTTTCTATTCTATTACTCTTTATATAGAACGGAGACTGCGTTTGTATAATAATTTATTATTTTGACATGGATGCCCTAAAATAAATTGATTTCAATGCTATACCAAAAACACTCAATATGCATTTTTTTTAAGGAATGAAACAATTGGAATTTTTTAAAATAAAATCCATATCAGGATTTATTTCCTTAAATGTGAAGTTAAGCGCATTGTATATATAAATGAACTATTTTTTCAATGTTAAATAAAGTCGCTTTTTAAGCTCTCAACAAAAATAAAAAAATTGTGTTTACACTTCAATATTGAAGGAACAACTTTTGTTAAAGGATTGAAGACAAGTAATATTTAGATTATCATTCATATGCCATCAAAATATTCATCTTATCAAACAAGAACTTTGATGCAAAGTTTCAAATCATAAACCATCCGAGTTAAAAATTTTGGAAATTGATCGAAAGATCATTACAATTTTATTTTTCTCGACCTGCATAATTGAGATTTTGTGGTTGAATGAGACATTTCCTATGGTATTGGCAAAGACATCTTAATTCGAGTTTGAATTTGACACATGTCAAAGTGATTATAGTATAATTGTGAATTCTCCATGTCATTAGAAGAGACAAACATCTTTGAAATTTTGTGTTTGTAGTTAAAGTGATCATCTTAATTGGATGAATTTGACTATTACGCAACTTTAGGCATGCTAAGACACCAAAATGTCCTAATAATAATAATAATAATAATAATAATAATAACATAAGTTATCGAAGATGAACTCACATTATTAAATGGAGTGTCCTTGTTTCTAACATAAACGAACAAAATTCTCCTTGGTAAATCTCTATAAGTTCAATTTTTACAGTAAGGTGTCAATATCTAATCTTGATCATCTTATAATAGTCATTCACCCACTAACGGATGGACTTCATTAGTCCTTTCACATGACATCTCAACAACAGAGATTCATACATTTAGTGATAGATTAATTAATAAAGTTGGTAGATATATGCATGTTTTGTTGCTTGACCACTACTTATAATTAACCTCTTATGAATAGTTTTTTTCAGATAGTTTGATGTGCCATCGGTCATAGTTCTTATGATGAAACCTTGATGACTAATATTCCAATAATGGAGTAAACCATTATTCCTCATTGGAGCATCATCCTCAATAGGACAGACATTAAGGGAATTTAGCCCATTTTCGATGATCAACGGTCGTAGGTTAATACCAAATAAACCATCTGTTATTATTTTTTCAAGGAGTTACTGGTTGTCTGTATGACGTAGCAAAAACGTTTGTCAACAAATTAAAAATTTGGCAGCAATTTCGATAACCTATATGTACCAACCGTTCTCCAATGAAAAATGATCGTCGTTTTTGTATAGATTAGAAAGCACGCGTCAGTCATTAATTTTCGTCATTTTCATTTTCTAACAAGTTAACCATCGACGATAACCGACGGGTGAACCGACGGGTGACCCGTCGGTAACTGCAGCTGGCGTCATTTTTATGACACAGTAAGAATCGTCAATTCTACATCGGTAGGCGTCATAATCTTAAGACAAGGTAACCATCGAAAAGTTAGAGCTTCTGTCCATTTATGTTTAAGTCAGGCATCAGTAATAGAACCAATGACTTAGGCCGTCAGGTATCGCTACAAGTGCTCGATAATCGTCGAAAGACCAACGGAAAGCGGTCAGAAGCCTGTAACATCAGAAAAAAGAAATAAAACTCCTCTTTAATTGTTAGGATTTCTACACCTGTAATTGAGACACATAAAAATATTATAACTATATCACAGTTTAACTAATCCAAACATTTGCTATGCATATAATTGCAAAAAATGAACTTCCAATTGAACAAATAAGTAGACAAAATGCATATAAGTAAACATACATACGTAACTGTTCAATAAAATAATATTCACTTGAATAAATTATATATATATATATATAAATGTAAGAAAAAAGTCCCCACTAACCATTCTTGGTCTGCTCATCATCATCGTCCTCCTCATCCGATTGCTGCTTCCCCAGCTACTTCGCCCGACACTGGAACACTTCTAACTCTGCCTACAACTTGGCTTCCATATTAGCCTCCAGCTTCGACCTCATTTAGGCGAATCGGGTCTCCATCTCAGCGGTGAACGCGACCACCCGCCTAGAATCCTCCTCTTTCTGTGCGGTGGAAGTAGATGCCGCAGATGCACTGGTGGAGGGGTGAGTGTCATAGGCGAATGTTTGAGACTTGAGCTTGCAGATTCAACCCTTCTTCTTACCTCTGACAACCTCCCTCTATAATTCGTATTCTAACAAATCATGATCTCGAATTGTAAAATTGCCCGACTATTGGGATCGGCTCTCCTTCAGTTGCCTGAAATTTTCCTACAAAAAAACTAGTAACGCACAATTAGAGTGTGAGTAAACATCAAACTAGTTTAGCTTGTGAATTATGTGAGTCGGCCAGGATCTGTCGTCAATCTAGGACTGGTCCGACCATCGTTTATGTGTGTTTGTGTACATCAGTAGTGGAGGGCTCTCATCTTAACTCCATAGCCTGTCTATGTAATAAAATGGTTAGAATACATGTTTGATTTATAGTAAATTTTATAGAAAAAATAAAATCTTACCAGCCTCCACTTGTACTCTATATGCTTGGAGGCTCCCATGCCTCTGCAGTCCGAGCGCCATTTTTGCTTTTCCTGCTCTCTCTTCTTTTGGTATTCTAGAGAATGCCAGGACCTAAATAGTGAGGCAAAAACATCATCTCCAAACCACGACACTATCACAATTTCTGAATATCTTTGAAGATGCCCCGGAGATAATCGCTCCCATTGTGTTCGAAGTTACGTCGAATGTGGGCTTCGTGCTTAGAGCGTCAAGAGAAATTTTTTACAAAATGAAATAGATTATGTTAGATTGATAAACATATAAAAAAAATTAAGATTACTTTTGTTCTATATATCACCAAACTCCTAGAGTCACAGATCTCAAATTACCACCGGGATCCCTTTTTAGGACAAAGTACAGAGATTCGTACTTGCTTTGAATGATATTTTTAATGGTGTGAATCACCTATGTAGGGAGATAAAACCTAAAAAACAACAAATGATTTGTTTTATATTGTAATATAAAATTAAATTGTCATTGTCAATATCTTAAAAAAAACTTACTTGTTCCCCAACAGACTCAATGCGGTTGCTACTGTCATTCTACTCCTGTCCAGTAAATGCAGCCTCCGCCAAACTCAACGTCATTGCATTCGTATTAATTAGTGCATATAACAAAATACTATGTAGTAAAAAAAAAACGTAGTAAATAGAAAACACAAAGTGCAAACTATAAACTAGTAAAACTGAAAGCACATATGTACGCAGTAAACTGACAGATGAAAATTGTGAAGTGGAAACTACAAACTAGTCAAAATAGAAATGAAGCAATATGAACTAAATAATCGAAGGGGACTGAAGCTTAAAAGATTTAAAGTAACTTACCCATCTTACCCAACATCGTATGATTAGAGACTAGAGGATTAGTTAGAGTTTCTTCGTCCAAAGCACCGCCAGAGTCGTACTCATCGCCGAGAGTAATTTTTTCATGTTTGCCACTAGCATCTTTCTAATATAGCTCTTCATGGATAAGATCAAATGTAAAACATAATTTTGTCATTTCAATTTCTTGATGAGTTGGTTCAATAGTGTTCTGAATATCAATGGTGGCTCTAGGTTTACTGAATATGAAAACCACCTAATTAACTTAGATGTATTAATCTTTACGATCAAAGTTATAAGACCCACTATTCTTAATAAAAAATATTTTATCATATCATGCATTCATTGAGACCGGTTTTACATGGTCTTAAATGTGTTTAGGTTGTTTAGATGACAACACTTTCCAAGCAGGATTGTAAGTACATTATACATGTTTGCTTATTTATTTGTGTTTTTATTTCCTTTAGGCTAGGTTCTGATGTTTCAATTTCTTCTGCAAATATCGCCTTTAACATTAGGATTTTAAAATTGTTTCTTAAGTTACGACGTAAATCCACACCTTTCTAGGCTTTCTCACTATCTTATTTCATGTGATATACGTCTTAAATTTCTAAATAACTTGTCAAGATTGAAACATCAAATTAATTTCTATTTCAAAACATTTAAAACCAAACCATAGGCTAATTGAGATGTCATTGAATCTTTTCAATATCATTAACAACTAGTACTTTGTCTTCCTTTGGGTTCAAAAATAATTTTCAAATTTAAACCTTTTCATTTGGTTTTCGAATAATCAATCATAGAAACTAAACTTTGAATTTCTTGAAGACAGAACGATAACCTAAGTCAAGTGTTTTCTTACATAACTTGGGTTGCTTAACATATAACCAACTATATGTGCCTGCGTCAAAAGAAAAGTAACAAACCAGATAATTTAAGTCATATCTAATCTTCGGATTAGATATGGGGAAAGACCTATTTGTATTATCGCAAACCAATAAAAAAAATATATATTTTTTTTGTTTTGAATAATTGAACCCACTATTAAGTGATACCCTCATTGTTTGAGATGATATATTGCATGTAATGTCGTGCTTGATAATTTAAATAATTAAAATTCTATTTATATACTTTTCAGAAAACGTAAGTTTGACAAATTTCAATAATTTTTGAAGTAAATAGAAAATCAAGATTTCTAAATTAAATACATGATGTTCTTACACCCTAGTATTACACTAATTCACTAGAATTTCTCCTACGTTGCATTATAACATTTTTAAGGCAAAATTGTATGAAAACTTAACCAAACCCACTACCTCAAATCAACCAATATGGTTTTTAAAGTTCAAGTGTTACTTGAAAATAAGTGAAGTTTAAGTTTAATTGATTTTGATGTGTGAAAAGATTGCATGAATTTCTTTATATTTTGTACATCTTTTTGAATAAAATTGCACTTTAAAGAAATGTATTTGTATGTTTTTCTTACAGATATAACAAATATTAGGAATGAAACAAAGTGGAAGAAAAATGAAACAAAAGGAGAAAATTTTAAGAAAAAGTTGTTTATGAAGGCTAGGGCCAAGTCACTAAGTATTGGGCTCCTAGGTGCCAGCCAATCCTGGAACCCGAGAGATTGGCGTCAGGTCGCGAACCACTGAGCGCCAGGGAGCCAACCACTTGGTGCCAAGGCCTCAGTCCTGAAGGCCAAGGCCATGTCATCAGATCAGTGTGGCACCTAGGCGCCAGTCAAGTAAAATGCAACCCGAGAGGTTGGTGCTTAGGCACTAACCACTGGGCTTTAAGGCTATAGTATCAAAATTGAGCAGTGCCTGGGCGTTAGAACCAAATTATGGACTGTTTCGAGACAGTTCAAAGTCATTTTAGAGTGGTTTCATGGCATTTTTAAGAGCAGCATGAAGGGAATTTTAAGAGGAGAGGAAGAGTTCGTGAAGAAGAGGTTTGAATAGGAAAATTGAGAAAGAAAAAGTGTTGTGTTCTAGGGTTAGAGAGAGTTTTGGAGGAATTTTTCTCTTGTGTTTGTAAGTGTCTCAGGCCTGTTCTGAGCAAGTATAAGGGTGTGAGTTGTGTTTTCTTGTAAGTGTTATTGTATTAAGAGTTGCAGGAGAAGAGCAAGAGCTTGGGTGGAGCAATCTCGAGGCAAATTGAGGGAGAGAGATAAGTATATTTATTATTTGAATTTGTAGTTTTTTTGAAAATAATTTTTATGTTGAATCTCTTTGTTTCAATGCATTTTGGTGTTGTTTTATCCATGCTTTCTGAGTAAATTTACTTGTTTTTCCTTTTAGTGATGTAGTAGATGTTTAGGAATGTATATAACATGCCTGAAATAGTTTTTACTCTATTATTGTGATTATTTCCTTATGCAGTACTCTTCAATCTGGCCAATTGATCTATTAAAATGTGTTGTGAACCCATAATAATTCAGAAGAGCTACGACAAGAATAACTAGAAAAATCACGTTGAACTATAGGATATGAATCAAAGTACATTGTAGGGAGATGCAAATAAATAGGGAGATAAACTTCATTGGGTTCAAAGCGGGACTTAATAAATTAAAGTCATTTTAACCAATCTTCTTTATATGCTCGGAAGAGGGTAAAGAAGATATATGCTTTTATTTGTCAAAAAAACTTTATCTTATTTTGCATTTCTTCCACATCTACACTATACTATAATCACTACAAGGAAAAGTAACTCTAGCACTTGACAAAACCAATTCACATAACGTACTTAAAAATTTTTTATGTGTAATTTTAGATATTTGCAGCAAGTTTGTTAACAAAACTCACATATTTCAAAATTCCAAACTAAAACAAATTAAGTAGACTAGAATGTTTTCCTACTTTAGCTTCCAATTATTTCCCGTGGGTTCGACATCTCAGACTCTTTAGAACTCTGTATTACCGAAAAAATACGTATACTTGCGTGAGAAACCTCAATATGTAGGAAAATCTGATTTTAAGAATTCAATCAAGTTGTTAGGGAGAAAATCAAATTTTCTGGTGCCATTACCAATATTTTAATTATTGTGATAACAGTTGAGGTGGATCACACATCAAACCCTATGATTCGACCAAATGAAGAGTTGTCTTGAGGCTGCCTCACCTGCGGATCACCATCTACATGATTGCTTCTAGTTTGATCCCACAATTTTGAAAATCTTATCCTGACTGTCGGCCTGCTTGAATCTCTGGTGATCCCGCACAACAGCGCTTGCGGGCAATGCACGTGAAGGATCATGGAATTTTAAGTATAACAAGCTTATAGTCATATGGAATATCTTGAAAAGGCAAATCCAACTAGCCTCAAATCCGCAACTCATGCATCTCCTAACTCTAGCCTTTATGACCTACAAACGTCATCACAACTCACCACTATATGATAACGTTAAGGCCTTAAATGTCAAAAAATATCATATGATCGAGAGAACCCCTTTGGATCGTATAACCGAGTGATATAAATTTTTTTCTTATTTGTATAGAGGCCTCTCTTAGACTCAATAAATGAAGCCTTACCCCTTTCATGAAAGGGATTAGACTCTGAAATAGAGGAAGCCTGGAGCGTAGAGATGCAGGAGTTGAGGTACAGTATTCTACACCAAAGGTCCATCAATTGTCACCCGCTTCTGCAATAGACGACCATCATCGACTGTCACTTGTTAGTCGTTGTTGACCACTATCAGCTTCCCTCAGCTCATTGCAATGAAGCCCCTTATTGAATCACGATATGTGTTGTAAAATCTCGGCATACTTTTGGAGTAACAAAACACCCTACGGAGTAGTGCAGCGATGTATCTCAAAGATAGTGTAACAACACAACCCGAAAATGGTATAATATCACATCTTGAATGCGGTGTAATGATTCACTATGCTTATAATGCAATGACACCCCTAAAGATAATGTAACAACATATCTCGCAATAACTATTTACAACCATCATATTAAAAATATTATGACTTTCTTCAGAATTCTGAAGCTATTTTTTTGCAGCCAATCATTTTGACTTATGTAACCGACTATGACCTTTGTGATTCATAGCTCAAATAAGTACTAACTATAGCTTATGTAGTCTATGAACGTTATCATATCCCTAGAAGTTTACAACTCTAGCTTTTATGGCCTACATACAAATGTTATCGCAGTTCACCAATATGACTTACATAGCCAACTACGACCTATGTGGTCCACACTCATGAAGCTTCCAACTCTAACCTTTGTGTTTTATGGACATTATCACAGCTCGTGAAGCTTCCAACCACCATCTACAATATTCACGACGAATTACTATCTCCATAACAACTGATTATGATTTTCAACGCACGTTACAATTATTTTACTGAAATATCATTGTCCATCAACTTTGTAATTTCATTTTCTCAAATTGAGAAAAAAAGTAAGCTTGTGTACTCACCATTACATAGTTGATTATTACAAATGGCTAGGCCCTATATTTTTCTCCATTTGTAGAGTTTTTCATATAAAAATTTATGATGTCTCTATCTATTCTTTTTATTACCTAAGTGTGTGTTGTATTTTTGTGCAACACTAAGACGATAATTCATTACTTCATCATCACAAATCTTCCGACATGCATCACAATTGTACTTTATAAATTTCACAAGTCCATTACTGGTCTCCTTACATTCATAACTTGCGGTATTCAACGTTCTGATTGACATATATAAATTTATATTACAACAGAGAAAGAAATCTCTTGAAATTTTATTTAATACAAATAAAAGTCAATTTCATTAAAAAATTAAAGCTAAGAAATTAAATGCATTAATCAACCAAAGAATAAGTCGCATTTTCGGGGCTCTTACTTTACGAATCGACCTTCGGATTGACAACATGAATTCCATTTAATCAGTTAATGGGTGCAAAAATTAATAGCCTAATCCAAACTAGAAATGAATTAAACCTTATTAAACAGGAAGAAAAAAAAAATCAAAATTAAAAGCTTAACCATCTCTATATTAATGAAATAAATAAAGAAAAATAAAAAATATATGCATTTGTTGATAAAAGGGAAAAAAAATAAATGTGTCACATGCGACCATTAATGAGGACAAGCTGGTGGCACCGTATTCCTCCGAACCGGAACCGTCTCATTTATTGCGCCCAGATCCTTTCCCTTGGTCCCTATCTTCCCCCCTCCATCGACCGTCCGATCGGAACCTTCAGAGATGTGCGGGGCAGAAATCGCTAAACGGGACGGCTCTCCATGCGCGACTTGCTCGTCCTTCCGAAATAGGATGGGGATAAGTAAGTCATTTCACACCATTCCACCGGATTATATTTTCTTGTAGGCCCCCGCCCCGCATAGAAAATGGCTCTACACGCCCAGTTTTGGACAATTCCGCTTCTCCTTTGAGATCGGTCACTTTCGTAGGAGGAAAATTGAGACAGAGAGAGAGAGAGAGAGAGACAGGGAGGGAAATTGGGTAATGCACATCTCTCTCTTTCGGAATCCGAGTCTTTGTTTTTTTTATTTGTATTTGTAGTGAGTATATTGATGAAAGGTGTAGTTTTTCGAAGGAGGATCTCAGTTTCGAGCAGAGGCGATTAGAGGTTGAAAGGAGGGAGCTTTTTTGTATCCATGCTCCGATTTTGCTCGATTATTTATCTGTTTGGACTTTCTATGTAAAAGGGTCGGGTATTTATCACAGTATTCACCCCTGTGAGGTGCTGCTTCTATTCGTTAATTTAGTTTTGTCTGGGTGGTAGTTTTTCGTTGGAGCGCATATGGTGAGGCGGCAATTCCTGATTTGTGAGGCTTCTCCGAGTCCACATGTGCGTGTTTCTATCCCTTACATCTGCTACTGTACTCGCAGCGGGGTTTTAACGCTTCTTTTTTGCTTTTTTCGTCCATCTTCTCCGTGGGGGGGTAGCTCGGGATCTTACTTTGTTTGGTTTTGTTTGGAGGGAGATGAGGGGGGGAGTGCGCTAAGTTAGCTATTGGTTCCGTTTGCTTGGCTTCTTTCTCTTCCTTTCTGTCAATTAAATCATGAGCCTTTGCGTCGTGCATGGAAAGGGGAGGAGATCGAATCTCCGTTGAGCGTTTCTTTTTTGCCTTTCCTTCTATTTCGGGTCTTCCTTTTCCGTGGCTCCACCTGTTTTTTTCTCGGCTGTCCGTTTCCCGTTTTCTTTCTCGGTGTGCTCGGGATCCGCTTGATGTTTGGGTGATCGAGGTGTATATATAGAGGTTGCAGAGGGATCATTAGAAGCCGTGGGAACAAAAAAGGTTGAATTTTAAATGAGTTTCGACGGCTTATTCGACTCCGGCGGCTCCGGCGCTCTGCCTCCTTACTCCTCCGGAGGCGTACAGCAGACGCGGTTTCTCTCAAATCCAGTATTCAGTACCCCCGGCCTCTCACTCGGCCTGGTAAGCGTTCAGTTTAATTCAGCTTTATCCGCGACTTTTGACTTGGATTTAAAAAAAAAAAAATTTGATATTTGGGGCAGCAAATGAACACCGCCGGACAGGGGGATATGAGTAGATTAGGAGTTTTTACCGGCGGCGTTGGAGATGTTGAGGCGATTGTTAAGAGCAGGGAGGAGGAGAATGAGAGCAGGTCGGGCGGGAGTGACAACCTCGAAGGCGGCTCCGGAGACGATATTGATCAAGAGAATCCTCGCAAGAAGAAAAGATACCACCGCCACACTCCACAACAAATCCAAGAGCTCGAAGCGTAAGACATGTTTATTGATTACTATGATTATATACAGATATTTTATCTTCTGGCTATCTCCTCAAGTTTGCTCTCATGGCAGTCTCTTTAAGGAGTGCCCTCACCCGGATGAAAAGCAGCGGATGGAGCTGAGCAAGCGTCTCAATCTCGACCCACGCCAGGTCAAATTCTGGTTCCAGAATCGCCGCACACAGATGAAGGTTAAGCAAAAAAAAAAAAAAAAAAAAAAAAAAAAATATCAAAATTCAATCTTTTGTTTAATTTTTTCTTTTATAACACTTTGTTGAGTGATTTGAATGCAGACACAGATTGAACGGCACGAGAACTCGATTCTCCGTTCAGAAAACGATAAGCTTCGCGCCGAGAACCTGACCATCAGGGAAGCGATGCGCAGCCCGGTATGCGGGTCCTGCGGCAGTCCGGCGATGCTCGGAGAGGTTTCGCTTGAAGAACAACAACTCCGGATCGAAAACGCGCGCCTCAAAGACGAGCTCGACCGCGTGTGCGCGCTCGCTTCCCGATTCCTCGGCCGGCCAATGTCCGCACTTTCATCTCCTTTTTCTGCGTCACCGCTCGAACTGGGCGTTGGCTTCACTGGGCTGGCGGCAATGGTCGGTGGGGATTACACAGCTGGAAGCTCCATGCCTCAGCCACCACGTGCCGTGCTTGCGGGCTCCGAGAGATCCTTGTTGCTCGAACTTGCGTTGGCAGCAATGGATGAACTCGTTAAGTTGGCGCAAGTAGATTCTCCCTTTTGGATTCCAAACATCGACGGTCGGGGAGAGGTTCTCAACTTGGAAGAATATACAAGAGCTTTGCCCCGTTGTGTCGCACCGAAGCCGGCAGATTTCTTCTCGGAGGCCACAAGAGATACTGCAATCGTTCTCATCGATGGCATGATCCTCGTTGACACCTTCATGGATGCGGTCAGCATTATCCCTTCCTCATGATCCTGATGTCATAATTACCATAATCTTTCCATCAAGATTTGATTTTTTTTCAAGCAGAACCGGTGGGCGAAAATGTTCCCATGCGTCGTAGCGAAAGCGGCTACCATTGACATCATATCCAGCGGGATGGGCGGGACTCGAAACGGCGCGTTTCAACTGGTGAGAAATCTTCTCTTCCGAATTGCTCTAAATCGAAACGTGATACGCGTATTAATTTGCGTGTGGTGGTACACAAGATGCAAGCGGAGCTACAAGTGCTGACGCCGCTTGTGCCGGTGAGGGCGGTGAGCTTCCTGAGGTTCTGCAAGCAGCATGCGGAGGGCGTGTGGGCAGTGGTGGACGTTTCCGTGGACGGCATACGCGAGAGCCTGGCTGCTTCCGGCTCTCACATGAGCTGCCGGCGACTTCCGTCGGGCTATTTGGTGCAAGCAATGCCCAGCGGCTACTCCAAGGTATCTCGATCCTCTCTCTTTTTCTGCCATAAATGCCGCAATTTATTGTTCATGTGGTGATGATCGTGATTCCTGTTCATTCTTTTTTAAGAATGAATCATAGATCTAGAATTGAAGTATTGCTTTCATATACATCAAAAATATGCATATATCTTTAAATAAAAAACCTTTATGGTTCTGATTAGGAATAAGCTTGAGAATTTCAGGAGTCACCAACACAAAAAATAAATAAATGAATTGATAAAAAGTTTTCTGAGAGTCCAACTTAAATAATTAAATTTAAAAATTCAATCATTTATGTATAAAATTGTATGATTTTTTTAGCTTATAAAATGATTTAAATAATTTTAAAAATAAAATCATAATGTATTGTCTTTCTAAGTGTTTTTTTTTTCATCATAAATTGTTTTTCTTTCTTGTGGAAACATGGAAACTCATGCTGTCATTAAAGAGAAAAAAAAAGGAGAGGATGCCACTTTTCAACAATAGTACTTGCTGGAAGTCACGAGCAGGCATCCAGCAAGGCTGCATTAACATGCATTTGATCTATGAAATAAAACTTACAATCATTCATAACTTTTATATGACAGTTAGCAGTCCATGTTGATTTTTGACATCACATAAATGCATAAGATTAAATATTATCGTGTGGAATATAATTTATTAATTACAAAGATACATTGCTTCATAAAATATTCTTTGCAAGCTAATTGTTTCACCATAATCTATATTTAATGCTAAATGCTTCTTGAAAAAAAAAATATATATATGACATTGAAAATGATAAAAAAATTCAGTGCTTTACTTGTTTCTTCTTTATGATGCATAAAATATTTATTTATATAAATTTCATGAGTCATATACATTCTAATATTTGAAATTTTATAAATTTTAAAATATAAATATTCTCACACTGTTAATGAGAACCTCCTGACATCATATTAGAACGTCATTTGGATTGTAAAAGGGTTTCTTCCGTAGCAACAACCCTACCTCACATTGTCACATTGGTGATGCACTTCCATTCGAAACATTTCATAACTGCTTATTATTCAATATTTACTGTATTGATTAATCCTACAAGTTTTTTTTTTTTGGTCAAAACTGCACAGAAATTACGTCGCATAGTGCACTGCACAGAAAAGTGAACTGCACAAATTTATTTCTGATCCGCTGACTTAATTAGCAACCTAAACGCTACTGAGCAGGTCACATGGATTGAACACGCGGAATACGACGAAACAGCTGTGCACCAGCTCTACCGTCCTCCGCTGCGAGCTGGTATCTGCCTCGGCGCGCGTCGTTGGATCTCCGCTCTCCAGCGCCAGTCTGAATACCTCGCCATTATGTCCGCCACTTCTCCCCCGCCCAGCGACAACCCCGGTTAGCATCAAACAAATCTGCATATCATTCCGCCACTTTCCAAATTGCAGCTTTTTTTTTTTTTTACCAACGTTTTTTGGTTTGCGGCATGCTGCAGCGATAACGGTTGCTGGGAAAAGAAGCATGATGCGGCTGGCTGGAAGGATGACGGAAAACTTCTGCGCGGGTGTGTGCGCTTGGGCGGAGAGGAAATGGAGGGAACTGCGTTCGGCAGAGGTTGGGGAGGATATGGTGCGGGTTATGACAAGACAAAGTGTGGATGATCCAGGTGAGCCTCCAGGCGTTGTGCTTAGTGCGGCGACCTCGGTGTGGCTGCCGATGGTTTCTGCGCAGCGATTGTTTGAGTTCTTGAGGGACGAGCAGCTGCGGCGCGAGTGGGACATTCTTTCAAATGGCGGCCCGATGCAGGAGGTAGCCCATATAGCAAAGGGTCACGACCGCGGGAACTCCGTCTCCCTCCTCCGCGCCACGGTTCCCGCCGCCGCTTCGGCTATGGTATGAAACTTGTGCGCCACTTTCCTTCTTAAAAATTACTTTTTCCATAAATGTTACTTTGTGAAAATCTTAAAATGTACCATCCTTTCGCTCATAGTTACTTATGTTACGCGTTTGTGAAAAGGAGTTTGAGGACGACCGAATTGGCTGACGTAATTTCAGCGGCGCCTAGCGCCAAGTTGCATGGATTTGACCGTTCGGCAGATATTTTTATAATATTTTCGGGGCTTCAAGATTTATTAAATATCGAGTACTTACGCAAATTGATTGAAAATAAAATAAAAATATAATATTTAAATATCAGTCACATTCAAATGCTCATTTAGCCTATATATATATATATATATATATATATACAGGCACAAAGGCAGACCATTAAAAAAGCATTAAAATTTTGTTTACTATTGAGATTATCAGGCAGACCATTAAAAAAGCATTAAAATTTTGTTTACAATTGAGATTATCATTAATATTTTAATGGGTGAATTGTGTGCTATGCATGTAAATGCGTGAGATTAGAAATTTATTATTTTTCTGTTAAACTGTTTTTGAATTTTCTGTGTTCATATTTTTTTCTATTTAATCCAGGATGCCAATGGAAATCAGAAACAAGAAGAAGAAAGCATGTTGATACTGCAAGAAACAAGCACAGACGCTGCAGGATCATTGGTGGTTTATGCCCCCGTGGACGCACCAGCCATTAACCTCGTCATGAACGGTGGCGATTCGTCCTATGTTGCCCTCCTCCCCTCCGGCTTCTCGATTCTCCCTGATGGTAGTGGCGGCTCCGGCAACGTCGGAGGGTCCCTACTCACCGTAGCCTTCCAGATTCTTGTCAGCACGCTCTCGACCGCCGAACTCACCGTGCAATCGGTCGACACAGTCAAAAGCCTAATCTCATGTACTGTACTCAAAATCAAGTCCGCCCTTACTTGCTGAAGCAGCCAGCCATGCTAGCTCATATTTTTGGATTATATATTATATATCTACATTTCTTTATATATTTATAAAGCGAGAGAGACAGAAAAAAGAAAAAAAGAGAGAAAAGCGTTGTTAATCAGCCAAATAGACTTTTTTAAATTTCTTTAATAACTTGGGAGATGAAATAGTTGTGGTTTGCGTCGTTGCCATGCGCAATGCGGTCGGGTTCGAGTCAAGAACGAACCTCGCGTCAGGTGAGAGAGAAGCACCGATCAGCGGTGGCGGTTCGGGCATTGACTCGCTTTCCATGTGCCATGTGTTGTAGATTTTAATATCTCGGTAAATTCTATGAATGGACTGAGGAGAATATTGAACTGTTGTAGTTTATGATTTTATTGTCATCATGCTGATGTTGTTTCTAATGTTATCAACTGTTTCTGGCTACAATGTTATAATGTTTTGTGATTGGATGGATTCGTGGTGGACTATTTGTAGAAACTGGAAAGTTCTCGTGTTTTGACAGCTTTTGAAAACTGTTTGTCCGGTGCAATAAATCCTGTTGGACGAGAGGCGCACTGTGAGATGGGGCTGGCTCGGCAGGGCGCAGGCCCGGCCTGGTCACATGCGGGCTTTTCGGTCCTGCTGTTGATCTCCGCTCACCGCTACGGTTTCTCCGGCGCTGCATTCAATGTCCCACCGAACTGCCAGCCGGGCTCATTAACTGCTTGCTTGGCGGAAGCACCGTATGGGAACTAGGGCTGTCAAAACGGCTCGTTGTTCGCGAGCCGAACTGCCAGCCGAGCTCATTAACTGCTTGCTTGGTGGAAGCACCGTATGCGAACGTTTGCATGAAATACTTCTTTGGGCGATTCGGTATGCAAATATAAATAGCATTTAAAATAAAGATTAGCAAGCTGGTTTTTGAGATGTTAAAAATTTTTTCATCAGGTACATCTCCTTTGTATTCCTTCCTGTTACAATTTTAAAATCTTTGGTGATCAAGATTTGATGAAGTTGAGGCCTTTGTGATTTTAGTTATGTACGATATAAATGGTCCTTCCATCAATCCTTTGCGTGAGGGCAGCGTGTGAGACTGTGGGCTCTAGTTCTAAGACATCTAACATTTCTTTTTAGGGGAATGTCACAAATGTATGTAGTGACTTACCATGCTTCTAGCAATTTCGGAGCAATGCCTCGGAACATTTGTAGGATTTTTACGCACCAATGAACAGTGTTATGAACATCCTCTCGAGCTCTGTAACAGAAATAATTACATCTAATGGCAAGTTATTGAATCATCAAAGGTCGGTTCTTCAAGATTCACAAATAAGGGTCAACACTTTATGACATCATTTATTCTTAATAGATATATTACAGAATCAAAGGAGGCAACATGGTTGGAAGGATGTGACCATCTTCAATAGGATTATAGAGGAGTTTTAAAGCATTCAAGCGCTTTAGCTTCATCAATATTTCTAAGGAATGCATTCTCTAGGTTATTAAGCCGTGAAACCTCAGCCCACCTTAATAAATTACTATCTGACAATGTCAATCCTTCACTATTAATGTAGTGTGAGTCACCTTCTTCACCCCTTGGGGAAGTAAAGGGGTCTTTCCCAGCTTTGGTGTCATGCTCCTTCATTAAGCATCGGGGTACTACTGATTGAGGTGGCGACACTGTAGCTTGAGCGAGATAACTTCTAAACATATCTATCCTTTGTTCATTGAGCTTCTTGATATGTTCGGTCACAAGATCTCTTGTGGAATTCATATTGCTTATGGCATCTCAGTTGTTGGGTTCTTCTTCTTGAGTCACTGATATTCTTATTGTGGTATAATCTACACTCATTGAACCTTTTCAGGATTTTGAACTCAAATTGTCCTTGAATCACATTGAAGAGCTAAAGTATCAAGAGAGTGGGGGAAGAGAGAGAGAGAGAGAGAGAGAGAGAGAGAGAGAGAGAGAGAGGAGATAATAGAATAATTGATGAGTGTAATGAAGATAATTCAGTGAGAGTCTTACTCAAGCTTCCCAAAAAGAGGGTTTTAAATCCCTATTTACATTTAATACGCCCTCTTTTGCTGGGTGGCCTTCACAAATGTCACTTTTAGCTTCATAATACCATTAACTAGTCCCTTGTCCGTGTAAATGACTAATTTTGGTCTTATCTCCTATTGTATAATCAAGGCTATAGAGGTTTTATGCTCTTATTGACTGTTCAGTTTAGATGGCCAACCTTTCCTAGTCAATCTGCAATGGTCAACCTTTAGTGACTATTTGGTCGCGGTCAATCTCTAGTGGATGTATGACAGTAGTCAGTTTTTTTGTGGCTACATGGTTGTTGTTGGCCTTCAGAGACTATCTTGTTGAGGTAAACCTCTATGGCTGAATGACTATCGTTGGCTTTTCGTGGTCAGCTTTTGGTCACCATCTTGTCATGGTCGACCTCTCGTGTCAATGTTCTGTGGACTCATCTTCAATCCCTCGATATCTCGATTTCGTCCTATTATACTTGATTGGATATATCAACCTATTATGTTTTTTTTTTTTTTTTTTAAAAAAAAAATTTTAAATGAAAGTATTCGACCAATGTTGATTTGGGCTACTACTTTTTGGATGTACAATGTTAATGTAGAAAAAGTTATGTGGCATCTTAATGGGGGCAGATAAATTAATTAATCAAGTATATCGTCACATTAAGGAGTTCTGCACTTATAAAGTAAAGTATAAATTATGAGTACCCATAGAGGTTTTATGCTCTTATTGACTGTTCAGGTTAGATGGCCAACCTTTCCTAGTCAATCTGTAATGGTCAACCTTTAGTGACTATTTGGTCGCGGTCAATCTCTAGTGGATGTATGACAGTAGTCAGTTTTTTTGTGGCTACATGGTTGTTGTTGGCCTTCAGAGACTATCTTGTTGAGGTAAACCTCTATGGCTGAATGACTATCGTTGGCTTTTCGTGGTCAGCTTTTGGTCACCATCTTGTCATGGTCGACCTCTCGTGTCAATGTTCTGTGGACTCATCTTCAATCCCTCGATATCTCGATTTCGTCCTATTGTACTTGATTGGATATATCAACCTATTATGTTTTTTTTAAAAAAAAAATTTTAAGAATTTGGCAACTTAGGGCCCGTTTTGGGTAGCTTATAAGTGCGGCGACGTTTTTTAAAATGCCGCATAACCGTTTGGTTTGTATATTTTTTAAAACATTGTCTGCCGCGTTTGAGTTTTTTACACTAAGCGCAGGCTGCTGGCAGACCCCCGTGGTCGACATGCGAGCCGCGTTTCAGGATAAACTGTTTTTTCTGAAACACACTGTTAAATTGTGCATGTCTGCTTTAAGAATTTGGCAACTTAATAATAATCACGGGCAAAACAAGCTCATTTTCTTAAGGTGTGCAAAATTTTATACATTAAATAATAATAATAATAATAATTTCAATTAAAAATAATCACGGGCAGAAAAAGCTCATTTTCTTAAGGTGTGCAAAATTTTATGCATTAAATAATAATAATAATAATAATTTCAATTAAAATCTATATAACTAATATTTTTAGAAAAAAAAATACAAGAAACTAGTAAAGATAATACTATCAATACTATGAAATGAAAACAGAAGAAGACAAGGATACACAATTGAAAGAAAATATACATACACAAGTCGATAAGTTGGGTATTTTTTTTAGGATTGGGCAAAATCATAAATCAGAAATCATAAACTAACATAGTTATTTATATGAATATGTAAGTATATGTTGAGCAAATATTACAATGTTTTGATTCTGTTTATACTTCTTATCAGCAACTAAATATAAAATACCATGAAACAACGGAATTAACTTCTCTTAACTTCTTACTCATTTCCATTTCTATTTGTTCCGAGCTCTAACTATGTTTTGACATTTCTTTGTTGGAGTTTGTATTCTTGTTGGGTAGCGTTTGGTTTCAAACTGCACATTTTTATTTACCATGTAGATTTTGCCCATGTCTGTGAATTAGACAAGAGAATTCCAACAAGAATAAGTTAAATAACGTCCGTCGGCTTCCATAAGAAAATGCCAGACAGACATGGTCAACTCTAAGTACGAAAATAAATAGTATGAAGATGTATATGTGTTTCAGAAGCTTGGAAGCTACCTCCGGGTGGTTAGGCGGGGGAAAAGAAAACCAAATTTTGCTTTAGGGGCTCAGCTAAGACTTAAGTTTGGTATGAAAATTATATTATACATTGTTTAGTGACTATGTTTGCTAATTGTTAGGAAAAGCTTCAAAGATTAGGGAGATTGCTGTCATGGTGAATAATAAATCATAGTAAAAGAGCTCATATATATTTGATAATCTCATTGCATTATCATTATTAGTTGTATTTCTCATATTTATTTCTCAGAGAAAAGATTGCCTACAACATTTTTTTTTTCCGCGAGTAAGGAAATGTCTAATTGTCGGGTGACTATCTCATCGATTTTCTTTCAGCAACTAATTGGTTTACTCTTAGAGGATTTGATTTGACATTTGCTTTAGCTTGTAAGTTGTATTTTTTTTGAATTAGGCCCTCATTGTTGTCGGCGGAAGGGTAGTCTTTTAAGTAAGCCTCCAAACGTAGAATTTCTAAACTTCACTTTATTCATCTAGTGTGGAGAATATAAGAAACCCTAATGCTTGGAACTATGTTAAAACACTGGGATATCTAAATGTGTCTTGAGAAGTCTTTTGAATTTTAGTGGCTTTTTGGTATTATTTATTGGTTTTATTGGGATGTGAGACCTTACAAAAATATATTCTACTCACCAGAGATTGGAGATAATTGACCTTCAGAGGGGTTTTGGAGCTTAAAAAAAATTATTAAACACTTTTTAGTTATAGTAAATTTTAGGTAGTTTTGATACTCTCTAATTTTTTAAGAGATTGAAACTGACTAAAAATAAAAGTTAGAAAATTTAGTCTGATCAAGCCTAACCTTAGTTGAACACTAACGATGGGTGTAATTTGGTAAGGGATTTGTTGGAGAATATTAGGTTGATTTGGAGATGTAGAGGGATGTAAGGAAAAGATTCACATAATAAAAGAAATTTAAAATATTTAAAGAAAAGAATATCAATCATTTACCTAAATAAAAAGGTTATGGAAGATCATCAAATCTCCATTTCCTTAGACTTGCCACAAAATTTCTAAGCTTTGGTTCAAATTTTAAAATTTCTTCCTAATTGGAACCCATTTATTTGCAAAAAAATTTTCTGCAGAATAGAAGAGAGGGAAAAGGTGAATGAGCCCAAGATTGAATAACTAAGTAAATTTGTTTTATTAATCAACAAATTAATCCTCAAGTATTTTTATTTGAAATTCTCTAAAAAGTTTTAAAATATAATTTCTTGAATAATTTTAAATTTAAATATCATTCTAAATCTACAAATTTAAAGAAACACATAGCCTCACCAAAAATAGAATAATTGTAGTGACAAGTTTTGAAAAAATATTATAATCAAAAGTATTCATCATACTCTTTCTTTTTATGAGTAGTACATTGGTTTGTTTACTTGGACTCCTTGTAACTAGTTTAGTTATTGCCAATGTAGCATCATTTTTTTTTTGTTTTAAGTTATGTTAATTCTTAATGTTACTTCTCACAAATAAAACTATCTTCATCGTTTCAAATAAAAATCTCAATTAATTATTTAAGAAATATCCTAGCTACGTTATTTCAAGTTTAATTTGAAATATAAGTAAGGATCTATATCTTAATCATTTGTAGACCCTTATCCTTGCCATATAAGAAATTAAAATAAAAAAATCATCCTTTTTCTATATTCATCATCAAGTTCAATTCTTTTTGTATAATAAGAGGTTCATCATTATTTTATGCCAAACATTTTTGTCATTTTCATTTCAATATATTTTATCACCATTTCCTTGATTTTCATTTTAATTGAACTTATCATAATGAGAAATCATATTAGGTTCTATTTTCAAGGTCACATGGTTGATCATTAAATGAAAAAATATTGTTATTATACTATTAACAAATCTTAATGAAGCACCTTTATGCATGAAAATACACATATTGGTTTATATGTTAGGATCAAAGACCAAACCTTGGAAGTGTTATTCTAACATACAGACTTATTATTGTAGAGTGTACTCAATGTAGTAAAAATAATCAAAATATTTTTAGAAGTCCATTAAGATTTGTATGTAGATCTTTTGGTAGAGCTGCTAAAATTTTAGAGACACGTGAAAGACATTAAACCAAAAATGCCTTATTTTGGCTTATCTAAAACATTAAGTAAAAGAAAATTCATGGAGTACAAATGATAGCAGTAAATTACATACATATTTAACTTGAATTCATCGTTCTATGTATTTTTTGATTTGTTTTGTACTATTGATTTAATTCATACTCTTTCAAGCATAGAAGGAAAAGCTTAAAATAAGAAGGAAATATGACCAAAAAAGGCTTATCAAAACTAATCGAAAAATTTGAAGTAGTTACAAAGCTATGGAGACATCATAACCTAGTTATCTTATCACCATTTTGGAGCTGGTCTTGGAGCCTAAAAACAAGGATCTACCTAAAAGCATGCACTTAGTTTCTCCTTTTAAGCTTATAGGATTTGATCAAATGAGTTTGTCACAAGCACCCAAGTGTCAGCCATAGGCACCCAAACACCTTTCATAGAAGCCCAAGTGTTTATTTAGAAGATCAAATCAGGTTTTTGACCTTGGGCTTTAGTCCCCAACGCTTAGGCTATATGAAACTAACTTAGTTAACTTTTGATTGATTTTACCTATTCTTTACCTTTCATAGAGCAACTACAACTACCTTATTTATGGAAGGCTTGGAAATGAATGAGACCTCATGGAACAATCCTAAGCAAATTACATTCTACAAGTGAAATTTGGATGGATAATAATAATAATAATAATAATAATAATAATAATAATAAAGAGAAAGTGAAAATATAGAATGTTCAACCCCATAAATAACATCATGCATCTTTGCAAATTACATTCTACAAGGTTTTGAAGTTGATTTATTCTACCATTCCAGACTCATTATTGGCGATTAAACTTCCCATAGGTTTTGTGCATGGGCAATCAGGTAAGTTTTTCTGAAAGTAAGTTACTTCACATGGGAGAGTAAATAACCAAGCACAAATAAAATAGCAACTTTACAAATGCAAGTGCGATGGTGATATGTTCACACAATTTAGTTGTTTGCTGAGAAGTAAAATATTTTGGATGGATGAGTTCACAATCTTAAGAAGTGAGTTTGTGAGTTCATGAACACAATTATGTGACTTTGCATGGAAGAATAAACCATCACATACAAGCAATCATCCACCCAAACTATAAGAAAAGGAGGCCATAAATGAAGAAATCAATGACAATTAAATTTGATGTATTGTATACTATAATTGTTTCCCAAACATTAAAAAAAAATTATCTATCAAAGCTATATTTGGTATTTGATGTATTATATACTATAATTAAATTTGATGTATTGTATACTATAATTAAATTTGATGTATTGTATACTATAATTAAATTTGATGTATTGTATACTATAATTGTTTCCCAAACATTAAAAAAAAATTATCTATCAAAGCTATATTTGGTATTTGATGTATTATATACTATAATTAAATTTGATGTATTGTATACTATAATTAAATTTGATGTATTGTATACTATAATTAAATTTGATGTATTGTATACTATAATTAAATTTGATGTATTGTATACTATAATTGTTTCCCAAACATTAAAAAAAAATTATCTATCAAAGCTATATTTGGTATTTGATGTATTATATACTATAATTAAATTTGATGTATTGTATACTATAATTAAATTTGATGTATTGTATACTATAATTAAATTTGATGTATTGTATACTATAATTAAATTTGATGTATTGTATACTATAATTGTTTCCCAAACATTAAAAAAAAATTATCTATCAAAGCTATATTTGGTATTTGATGTATTATATACTATAATTAAATTTGATGTATTGTATACTATAATTAAATTTGATGTATTGTATACTATAATTAAATTTGATGTATTGTATACTATAATTAAATTTGATGTATTGTATACTATAATTGTTTCCCAAACATTAAAAAAAAATTATCTATCAAAGCTATATTTGGTATTTGATGTATTATATACTATAATTAAATTTGATGTATTGTATACTATAATTAAATTTGATGTATTGTATACTATAATTAAATTTGATGTATTGTATACTATAATTAAATTTGATGTATTGTATACTATAATTGTTTCCCAAACATTAAAAAAAAATTATCTATCAAAGCTATATTTGGTATTTGATGTATTATATACTATAATTAAATTTGATGTATTGTATACTATAATTAAATTTGATGTATTGTATACTATAATTAAATTTGATGTATTGTATACTATAATTAAATTTGATGTATTGTATACTATAATTGTTTCCCAAACATTAAAAAAAAATTATCTATCAAAGCTATATTTGGTATTTGATGTATTATATACTATAATTAAATTTGATGTATTGTATACTATAATTAAATTTGATGTATTGTATACTATAATTAAATTTGATGTATTGTATACTATAATTAAATTTGATGTATTGTATACTATAATTGTTTCCCAAACATTAAAAAAAAATTATCTATCAAAGCTATATTTGGTATTTGATGTATTATATACTATAATTAAATTTGATGTATTGTATACTATAATTAAATTTGATGTATTGTATACTATAATTAAATTTGATGTATTGTATACTATAATTAAATTTGATGTATTGTATACTATAATTGTTTCCCAAACATTAAAAAAAAATTATCTATCAAAGCTATATTTGGTATTTGATGTATTATATACTATAATTAAATTTGATGTATTGTATACTATAATTAAATTTGATGTATTGTATACTATAATTAAATTTGATGTATTGTATACTATAATTAAATTTGATGTATTGTATACTATAATTGTTTCCCAAACATTAAAAAAAAATTATCTATCAAAGCTATATTTGGTATTTGATGTATTATATACTATAATTAAATTTGATGTATTGTATACTATAATTAAATTTGATGTATTGTATACTATAATTAAATTTGATGTATTGTATACTATAATTAAATTTGATGTATTGTATACTATAATTGTTTCCCAAACATTAAAAAAAAATTATCTATCAAAGCTATATTTGGTATTTGATGTATTATATACTATAATTAAATTTGATGTATTGTATACTATAATTAAATTTGATGTATTGTATACTATAATTAAATTTGATGTATTGTATACTATAATTAAATTTGATGTATTGTATACTATAATTGTTTCCCAAACATTAAAAAAAAATTATCTATCAAAGCTATATTTGGTATTTGATGTATTATATACTATAATTAAATTTGATGTATTGTATACTATAATTAAATTTGATGTATTGTATACTATAATTAAATTTGATGTATTGTATACTATAATTAAATTTGATGTATTGTATACTATAATTGTTTCCCAAACATTAAAAAAAAATTATCTATCAAAGCTATATTTGGTATTTGATGTATTATATACTATAATTAAATTTGATGTATTGTATACTATAATTAAATTTGATGTATTGTATACTATAATTAAATTTGATGTATTGTATACTATAATTAAATTTGATGTATTGTATACTATAATTGTTTCCCAAACATTAAAAAAAAATTATCTATCAAAGCTATATTTGGTATTTGATGTATTATATACTATAATTAAATTTGATGTATTGTATACTATAATTAAATTTGATGTATTGTATACTATAATTAAATTTGATGTATTGTATACTATAATTAAATTTGATGTATTGTATACTATAATTGTTTCCCAAACATTAAAAAAAAATTATCTATCAAAGCTATATTTGGTATTTGATGTATTATATACTATAATTAAATTTGATGTATTGTATACTATAATTAAATTTGATGTATTGTATACTATAATTAAATTTGATGTATTGTATACTATAATTAAATTTGATGTATTGTATACTATAATTGTTTCCCAAACATTAAAAAAAAATTATCTATCAAAGCTATATTTGGTATTTGATGTATTATATACTATAATTAAATTTGATGTATTGTATACTATAATTAAATTTGATGTATTGTATACTATAATTAAATTTGATGTATTGTATACTATAATTAAATTTGATGTATTGTATACTATAATTGTTTCCCAAACATTAAAAAAAAATTATCTATCAAAGCTATATTTGGTATTTGATGTATTATATACTATAATTAAATTTGATGTATTGTATACTATAATTAAATTTGATGTATTGTATACTATAATTAAATTTGATGTATTGTATACTATAATTAAATTTGATGTATTGTATACTATAATTGTTTCCCAAACATTAAAAAAAAATTATCTATCAAAGCTATATTTGGTATTTGATGTATTATATACTATAATTAAATTTGATGTATTGTATACTATAATTAAATTTGATGTATTGTATACTATAATTAAATTTGATGTATTGTATACTATAATTAAATTTGATGTATTGTATACTATAATTGTTTCCCAAACATTAAAAAAAAATTATCTATCAAAGCTATATTTGGTATTTGATGTATTATATACTATAATTAAATTTGATGTATTGTATACTATAATTAAATTTGATGTATTGTATACTATAATTAAATTTGATGTATTGTATACTATAATTAAATTTGATGTATTGTATACTATAATTGTTTCCCAAACATTAAAAAAAAATTATCTATCAAAGCTATATTTGGTATTTGATGTATTATATACTATAATTAAATTTGATGTATTGTATACTATAATTAAATTTGATGTATTGTATACTATAATTAAATTTGATGTATTGTATACTATAATTAAATTTGATGTATTGTATACTATAATTGTTTCCCAAACATTAAAAAAAAATTATCTATCAAAGCTATATTTGGTATTTGATGTATTATATACTATAATTAAATTTGATGTATTGTATACTATAATTAAATTTGATGTATTGTATACTATAATTAAATTTGATGTATTGTATACTATAATTAAATTTGATGTATTGTATACTATAATTGTTTCCCAAACATTAAAAAAAAATTATCTATCAAAGCTATATTTGGTATTTGATGTATTATATACTATAATTAAATTTGATGTATTGTATACTATAATTAAATTTGATGTATTGTATACTATAATTAAATTTGATGTATTGTATACTATAATTAAATTTGATGTATTGTATACTATAATTGTTTCCCAAACATTAAAAAAAAATTATCTATCAAAGCTATATTTGGTATTTGATGTATTATATACTATAATTAAATTTGATGTATTGTATACTATAATTAAATTTGATGTATTGTATACTATAATTAAATTTGATGTATTGTATACTATAATTAAATTTGATGTATTGTATACTATAATTGTTTCCCAAACATTAAAAAAAAATTATCTATCAAAGCTATATTTGGTATTTGATGTATTATATACTATAATTAAATTTGATGTATTGTATACTATAATTAAATTTGATGTATTGTATACTATAATTAAATTTGATGTATTGTATACTATAATTAAATTTGATGTATTGTATACTATAATTGTTTCCCAAACATTAAAAAAAAATTATCTATCAAAGCTATATTTGGTATTTGATGTATTATATACTATAATTAAATTTGATGTATTGTATACTATAATTAAATTTGATGTATTGTATACTATAATTAAATTTGATGTATTGTATACTATAATTAAATTTGATGTATTGTATACTATAATTGTTTCCCAAACATTAAAAAAAAATTATCTATCAAAGCTATATTTGGTATTTGATGTATTATATACTATAATTAAATTTGATGTATTGTATACTATAATTAAATTTGTAAATAAATATATTTTTAAGAACAAAAGAAAAGATAAAAATAAAATTTGTGATTTTTAAGACAATAAAAATTTGCTAATTGGTTGGAAGTGTTCTTCTTTTCTAAATGATTTCCATTTTTAAGGAATTATTCATTTGTTATTAACAATGAATGATGTGATTACATATTTTGGTACATCAATTGGTGTATAGCGATCCTTTGATGTTAGTAAATGATAATCACTATAAGAAATAGTGGTATTAGCGTCCGATATTTGCGTCAGATTTTGCCTACACAAAGATTAGCGTATAATTTGTGGACGTTAAGCGGAGATTAATAAATTTTAATGCTCGTGACTTGTTTTGTGTTTTATTTGCGTCTAAAAATTTGATGAAAAAAAAAATATTTTGAGAAGGACAAAACCTGTGCATTGTTGTTGCGATGAATTTTGTGTCAAATAAATCCAAATAAATATATTTTTAAGAGCAAAAGAAAAGATAAAAATAAAATAAAAATTAAAATTTGTGATTTTTAAGACAATAAAAATTTGCTAATTTTTTGGAAGTGTTCTTCTTCTTTTCTAAATGATTTCCATTTTTAAGGAATTATTCATTTGTTATTAACAATGAATGATGTGATTACATATTTTGGTACATCAAATGAATGTAAGAGGAATATTTAGTGTTTTGTCTTTAATATGTTTTATACTTATTTTATTTAGAGTTTGCGATTAAATCTGGCATGAATAACATTACATATTTTGGTACATCAATTGGTGTATAGCGATCCTTTGATGTTAGTAAATGATAATCACTATACGAAATAGTGGTATTAGCGTCTGATATTTGTGTTAGATTTTGACTACACAAAGATTAGCGTGTAATTTGTGGTCATTAAGCGGAGATTAATAAATTTTAATGCTCGTGACTTGTTTTGTGTTTGATTTGCGTTAAAAAATTTGATGAAAAAAAAAATATTCTGAGAAGGACAAAACCTGTGCATTCATTGTTGTTGCGATGAATTTTGTGTCAAATAAATCGACAGATAAATCATACTTATTAGCGCCAAATTATTGCTAACGCAAATTACATGGAAATCAAACGTAAATGACCTAATTTATACAACCCACGCGCCTCAACTTCATTTATGGTCTCCCTCACCCGTGCGTTTCTCTTCCGTCTCCTTCTCTGCCCGAAACCCTCTCGAGCTACCCCTCCCCTTTCCCTCTCCACTTTCCTTCTCCCTTTCAATTTCGCTAAAAACAATCTCCGCCCCAAATGAAGCATCGTGATACAGTCGCCATTTGAGCTAGCCAGAAAGGTAACGATGTCCGATGGTTCGAGCTTACAAAGACGACCAACTCCTTCAAATCAGAAATCATTGAATAAGGTGAGTCCATTTATGCTACTATTTTTATTTATTTATGGTATGTATTAAAGTTTAGGTGTTAGGTTTGCATATACATAAAAATTGAGTGATATGTGTGAATTAAATGCATTGGTAATAGGGTATGTATGTATAAATTAAACTTTTGGTGTTAGGTACGTATATACATAAGAGTTCAGTGGTATGCATGTAAATATTGAAGTTTAGGTGTTACGTATGTATATACATAAGAGTTCAGTGGTATGCATGTAAATATTGAAGTTTAGGTGTTACGTATGTATATACATAAGAGTTCAGTGGTATGCATGTAAATATTGAAGTTTAGGTGTTAGGTTTGTATATAGATAAGAATTGAGTAATATGTAATAATTAAATGCATAATGTGTTATGCATGTATAAATTGAAGTTTTGGCGTAAGAATTTCGTGGTATGTATGTAAAAATTGAAATTTTGTTGTTAGGTGTGTACATTCATAAGAATTGAGTGATATATAGGAAATTCATATATAAGTAATGTGATATTGTTGAATCCTAAACTATTATTTGTGGAAACACACCTCAAGAGTTAGAGTCTGGAGAGGGATGATGAGAGAGAGTAAAAGTAATTGAGGAAGTCCCCGTAGAATAACATGGAGGGGTACCCTTCATTCGTTCTTTTGCCTCCTATTTATAGAGGTGTATTTGTAAATATAAAGGAGAGAACGATCATGGAAACCATCCTTATTGCAATTTAATCGCAATGATATGTTGTCAAAACAATATTAAAATTTGAATTCAAATGTGGCGGTAACCAGCTGATTCATACACTTGAGTTTGGTCGACCAAGGCGACCAGCCGTGGCGAATGTGTTGGCTGAAGTAAAAGGTTGTTCGGTTGACAATTTGCAGTTGGGCGCCTTTGTGAAGAGTTTAGGCGGTTTGGGACTATTGGCGTGGTCTATCTATTGAGTCTCTCGTCATAATGTGTCAAATAGCTCTGACTGTGTTGATGGTCATTGGATGGTCGACTTAGATCGCATTCTTGTAACTTGATGTCTCAATTGTTCGATCATCATCTTGAGCTGCTCGATTACTTTGAAATTTGTGTCGATGGTTTGAGTAAATATGTATTAATTCCTCAAGATTTTTCATTCATTAACAGTTACAGCTATAATATGGATAGAAAAATTACTAATTGTTTGTGACAATAAAATCAAGAAAATTAATTCAGTCACTAAGTTCACTTTTGGATTTTGCGCTCAACGCACTATATAAATAAGGTCTTAGGCTTGGAATGGTGTCCATTATTGCAATTTTCTTCTAGACAACTGAGTCGTGCCATAGCTGATAGTTCGGGTCGGATTACTGTGGACCCCAAAAGTATCATTTACATGTTGTTCGATAAGAGATTTTAAGTCTTTCTAGGAAGTAGAAGGTGATTCAAAGTTATTCTTAGAAACTCTCTTCTCAATTGCTATTTTCCTTAGGTTTTCAACTAAATGAGCAAGCTCGTGTTTCTCCACTTTCACATGTACTGGTATTGTAGCTGGAATTCATCTTTGGATTCGAGGTGCTAAAACTAATTATTCTTCAATCATCTTTTTTAGGTGCTAATCTCTTTGTCTGAATTCATTAGGAAATACATTGTGTTGTGTTAGGTTGGAGATCTTCCTCAACTAAAACATCTTGATGATGTGCATGTATTAGTACTGATATTGAGACTGGGTTTTGACTTACATGAATAGATTTTCTTCCATACTTTTCTCCAATTTTTTATTTTTTTTCTTCTCTACGTCTTAACTGATTAAAAAGATGTTGGGGATGAAACACCTTCCTCAATTATAACATCTTGAAAATCAACATCATCTTGTTGCTCTCTTAACGAAGCTTTTGTCTCAGCCACCATAATGGTGGCACTTTCTTGAAATGTTTTTAAACCTTTATCTTCTTCCTTGTGTTGTTTAATGTTGTCTTCCAATTTACTGAGCACTTTATCAACAATTTAACCTCTAATATTCTCTAGATCAACCAGGATACACTTAATTTATGCATTAATATCCATTTATTCTACCTTGACATCAACTTCATACAGTGGTCCTGATCTGAAGTGAAATGGATAGTATCGATGTCTCTGGTTTCTATCTCCACTCCCTTCATGGTAGTCTCAGGTTCCTGCTCCATTATTTCTCAAGGTTGTGAGGCCTTCATTTTAATGGGTGAAGTGGGTTAAGAGGAAGTTTTTGATCCAAGATTGTTTGTGGGATAAGGTGGCACACTAACTTCAGCGCATAATCATATCACTAACGAGACATCTTATTTTCATCTTCAACACTTAGAGCTTTCTAAAGGGAATTAAAATAAAAGTAAATGCCTCAAGTGATAGACGATGTGTTTTCTGGATTTTTTTGAAGAAACTTTAGGATAAAAAAGGGGATTCTAGGGATAAGTGGTTTATAGGATGCATCGATAAGGATTGGATAGAGATCCGCCTTAATCTTTTAGCCCTAGTTAGCACAGTATAATAAGAGGTTCTATGTTCAGAGTATCCATGATTAGGCCTATTCCTATAAACTTGTGCATAGGAACATTTTTTATACTTGTACTCTTGTCCTGGGAATCTATCATACTCCAAATTTTTTTTTTCTTTTCTTGAGAAAGTATACCCCCTAGTGATTCAAGGACATTTTTTCATAGTGTAGTTTTTTCCTTTTTGCTATTCTTTCAAAAATCCCACGTATATAAGTAGAACGAGGCCCCTTTTTTCTTTGTTAAGTGACTCATATTCAAAATAAGGCGAGTTAGCTATTCTACCTTTTTGCTATTCTTTCAAAAATCCCACGTAGATAAGTAGAACGAGGCCCCTTTTTTCTTTGTTAAGAGACTCATATTCAAAATAAGGCGAGTTAGCTATTCTACACACACCCTTTTTTTCTTATACATCAGAAAGTGAGCTAAACATACTTTCTCCTAAGAGAGCAGAGGTTTTAAGCAAGTCCAGTGTATACTTCTTGAGAAGCCTTCTATTCTTATTTATTTTTTCAGTTTTGTTAACATCATATTAGCTTTGGAAGATCAACTAACTTCAATTACTGATGGAGCATTGCAGACTTCACTCAGTACTTTAATTGATTCAACATTGATTATTTGAAAAACTGCTCTTTCAAAAAGTTTACATAAAATCACGAGTCTTTATCGCCTCTAACCCAAACCTAAAATCATAGATATTGATCTCCTTCAACTTAGTCATAGATTCACGAGACTTGACCCCCTTTAAGTTTCCATCCAACAAAAGCAGCCAACCCTTTCAATTTAAAAGTAAAGACCCAGGCTTCACTGTCTGAAATACCAACCAGAAGGAGAAGAGGTGTGCCCTCCATGGCAACCCAAGAGGGGCATTTATAAGCTTGGGAAAAAGGGTAAAAAGAATTTTTTTGGGAAAATGTAATTTTCTGAAGAAATTTATTATTATTATTTTTTAAATGAGATTGAAGAAGAAAAAAATCTTATATTTCTTTCATATCTAGAATTTTCAATCTCCCATATGTTTTTTTTCTTTTGAAAGCAATGAAAAAAAAAGTGAAATATTACAAAAAAATGTAAGAACATCCAAAGTTTTTAAATTTCAGCAGAAAAAAAAACATGCAGGAGCGTGTAATTACCTTGACTGAGCGAATAATTTTCATGCTTACACATAGCATCATTTGTCCCTCACATAGCACCATGCTCACTCATGCACGCCACACACAACACAACCTCAGTTCATGCAACCACGCAATAATTATTGAACCAAATATTGTTTTTCTTCAGAGAGTTTGGTCACTACCACAGTGTTTTCCACCACTTCCCTCATGAAAGTCAGCCCTACTTGTGTAATATTCCTTCTATTTATTCAAGTGCAGGTAAGATTGTGTAACCCACATCAATAGAGTGAAATCATTTCCACTGGACCTGACCCAATAGTTTTCGTCCCTTCGGGTTCTTCACGTAAAAACTCCCAGTGTCTTTTCTCTCGAATATTTACCCATATGTGTGCAGATCTTTGTACAACACTAATATATTAATATATCACTCTATCACTATATATTTAGGACACAACAATTATTGAACCAAATGACCCCTAAATTTATTGGATCTAACATTGAAGAGAAAATAATAAGGATGATTAATGAATTTCAACCCCTTCTATTTATTATAAGTTGTCAACATAACATCAAAAAAATATAAAATGTTTTCTTTCTTTCTTTTTCTGTGGTGATTTATTAAACATGTACGACAGTAAATGCTTCGTTATGTGGAGATCATGGAGCTATTTTCTAGGCAAAATCAATGCCCCTAACTCAAATATTGAATAATATCTACTAAATTCTTTCAACCTATTTCATCCGGTTAGCTCTTAACCCGTTCATAACCCATATCTACTAACTCCACTCCACTCCGCCGACGACCATGCTTTCCGGCATCTTATTTCACGCCGCCGTCTCCTTCACCGCCGCCATCCTCGCCTGCTTCCTCGACCTCCCCGTCCTAACACTTCGAGGTCTCCACACATACATCCACCCCGACTCACTCCCCGCCAACGATGGAACCAAAGCCCTTCTCCGCCGCCCCGACGTAGTCGCATCCTCCCTCCCCGATCCCAAACGTAGATCCCGATCAAAGGATTCCCAACTTGCTTTCGATGAATCCAAGGCCCAGCTCTTCCGCCTCCGCCTCGCCGATTCTCTCCTGCCATCTCGCCTCTTCTTCCACTCCTACCGCCCTTTCTTTCATCCTTCATTTCTCTCTCCAATATCGCTATCTGCATTATCTTCCCGTTGTCCGATCCCTTTGCCTCACTCTTCTTCGCCGCCGTTCTTATTTCAGCTTCCCATCTCCTCGTGTTGCTCCTTATGTTTTCCCTCGAACGCTCCGCCTCCAGCATCTCGGAGCGCCGGTTTAGCCTTTTGTCTGCTTTGATCAGCTTCCTTTCAACGTTCGTCATTCTTATCTACTTATCTCCCTCTGTCTTCGACTTCCGAGTCCCTGGTGCTGTTTCGCCTGCTGCAGCCTGCCTTGCCGGCTTCCTTGGCGGTATTCTCTTCACGCCCGCTGGACGAGCAGCTCGGTCCTTTTGGCTTGGCACCGATCAGTTGCGTTGGAATCTCTCTGTTGTCTCCTGCGGAACATTTGCCCGTGTATTCCTCTACGCTTCCGTTATCTTGAGCTTGTTCTCCTCGCTTCTTTGGGTCAAACCTTTAGCTTTGGCAGAGCATTTTGAGGATTGGAGAGTGTGGGCATTGGCAGCAGCGGCTGGCTCACAACTTCTGGTGCTGCGCAATAATGTTCAGATGTATTTGAATGAGCCGGTGTTGTGCTGGTACCAGCGGTTACATTCCAGTAGGGTTCCGGACCTGGATTATGGTCGGGCAAAGGTTTTTTTACACAACCACTATGTTTGTCTTGCTGTTATTCAATTCTTTGCATCGCCAGTGCTGGTGTTGCTGCTTGCTGGGTTGTCTCAGATTAGAGGTAATTTGTTTGGTGGTATTCCTTTTGCTGGTGGACTAATGGAATGCTCTGATCTTGTAAAGGAAATGGCTTTGTTTATAGCCTGGTGGATCATGTTTATTCGGTCAATTTTGATGATGTTGTTGCTAGCGCTTCAGAGGTGTGGTTTTGCATTTGTTTCATGACTTCTATGTCTTTCCAATGAAAATTTCATTTTTTCTTCCCAGCATTTTGGTTCTTATTCATTGTAGGTTGTTATAAATTTTGGGGTCTCATTATGTTGAGATTCATGGTTTTGCCAAAGGGCATGAAGGAAACCACATTTTTCTACTCTATCTCACTAACGTATGCGTAGCATGGAAAATAAATAATGAAACAAATAAATCAGGAAAGAAAATATCAAATCACAAAAAAAAAAAAAAAGTGATTTCTTTATTCCAAAGATCCCTTTTAAACTAAAAATAATTTTGTTAGTATTCTTCAATATATCCCATGTCTAGTTGGCCTTCATAGCCAAAATGCAGTACTTCTATAATGAACATTTTGGTTTGATGTTAGGACCTTCCGAAACAAGGGTTATTCTTTTGTGCTCTTCCTTTCTTATTTGTATACCAAAGCTCAGATAATTGTAGTTTCTCTACATTGATGTAGTAGATTTGTAGGGGAAATAACTTCAACTGAAGCAAATGATAGGCGATAGCTGGTCTTCAGAAATATTTGCAATGTTCCGTAGCAGATGAGCTTCATTTTTCCATTCTCTCTTAACTTGTTCCAATAAGTATTACAGATTCAAATCTTCATTCTGGAATGCACACTCAATGTGATGCTTTTCATAACGAGCTTTATTACCATCAAGTGACTTTTGAAGGTACTTATAAATGTATCTTTTGGATCCCTTTCATGAATTGTTCCAATTTTTAGGATATGTTCATAGCAAAACCCAAATAAAATGAACTCGTTAGTAGAACATTGCAAAAGTATATTTCATTGTTAATTTGTGGGTGGCTTGCGTGAAAGAAAACTGGATATAATGCATGCTGTCATCCATGTCTTTGGGTGTCGGATTTATAACCTCGCAAAATCAGAACAACTTGCCACCTCCATCGAAACATTGGCCTGAAGGTGAAAGGCAATGCTACTTTTTTATGTTTATGTCCACTTTGCTCCACTGTGATCTCAAGAAAGTACTAAGGAATTTTTTATCCATGTTGGTAATAATGAATGCTGGCAAGTTCAAGTGAATTGAGATGGACTCCAACAGCTACATACTTGAAGAGGTTTGTAAATGGCTACTTTTTAGTTTGTTGTCTTCATAAAGCTGTAGAATAAGCATACACTTTTGAGCTATTGCACATATAAGTGCATTTTTTGGCTGATGGATGCAATACTTCAGATGTTGGAGAGTTTTTGCCACTATGACATGTCATGCCATCAACAAAATGTGTGCCTCTTGTATTCAAGTCAACTGTTAGCATCCATTGCAAGGATAACTTATCCTTGTGGTATGGTGATGTAGTTGTCTACATCCAAATATTGTGTTGGCTCGGTCTACCTCTGCTTGTGATAGTCCGCTTAGGGGGGCTGTTCGGCAACTTCTGGGGTTCAAGTCATTAGAATTTACTAAATCTGGTAAATTCGGATTTTGTAATTCTTGAAATTGTTAAATCTTAAAAAATTATTTGACAATGAATTTCATAAATCTAATTAAATCCTGTTAAACTGTTTGACAATTTTTATCATGATTTAATAACCAGTCAGGTTTATAAGAATGCAGCAAACTTTGATTATTTTATTACTAAGATAGAAATTCATTATTAAATCTAATTTTATTCAATTTAAATTTTATAATAACTTATGGTAATTAATAATTAATTTTTCGCTAAACTACTTGATTATTAGTGAAAATATGTCAATTTAGTTTTTTTAATTAATAATTTAACATCTTTCAATTAATAATTAATTAATTAATTACTATATTAATTAATAATTAATTAGAATTTTATTAAATAAATGAAATATAATAGGTAGTTTATTTTATTAATTAAGTATTAAATAATTATATACAAATTTAATTCATTGTAATTAATATGATAATATATCAATTATTTATTACTTAATTATCACTTAAATTAATAAAAATTAATTTAGATAAAATTATATTAAAATAAAAAACCATTGTTTCCCTTTATCAATCCCCTCTCTTGCCTAAACCTACCTCTCCCCTCTTTTCCCCTTCTACCCCCTTTTTGTTTCGCCCAAAGCCATCGCACCTCTCCCAATTTCACCCAAAGTGACCGCAACTGAGTTCTCAAGATACAATCGCGATTAGAGTTATAACTGGGAAGGCAATGACAGCGCGATGTACAAATATTATTGAAACTCCCACCTTCGTCCTCCTCCCGCTCTACTCCAACCTGAAACCATTAACGAAGGTGTGTTTGCGCAGGCCTTTCTTTCTTCGGACTTCTTGGATTTACTAACTCCGTGGTACAGGAGGATTTACTAAATCTGAGATTTATACCCAAAATGTCGGAAATCCGGATTTAATAAATCTGAAGATTTATTTTGTCCAAAGTGATCATCTGGCAGATTTAGCTTAAATCCTTCCAAAATCCAACTCTATATCCTTTACCAGACAACCCCTTAGTTTTTAGCTTAGTTTGTTTCAGTATTATTGTATTAGCTTAATATGTATAAGGTTAGTTTTATAATAGTTACTATGTATAAGATTTAGCCAAATAACCGTGAAGGCAGAGTGAATGATATTGTTTGTTTTCTACAATTTTTATAGCAGGGGGATTTTTGTCTTCCTCTTCTTCATGCTGCCTGTTCTCTAGCAGCTTTGGTGGATAAGTTTACACCAAGTTGATCCCTTCCATTCCAGAGGAAGTCAACTCAAGTTCAGAAGATTGAGCTTGTCCGTCATCGGGTGGATGGTAGTAGCATAAATCAGATACATTAAATGTATTGAAAATATTTAGATTCAGTGATAATTCTAGACATGCATTATCATTGATACGCTTGATAATCGAGAATGGGCCAAATTTGTGAGGTTTTAGATTGGAATAGGTGTAAGGTGGAAATAAATCACCTTCACCTTTCATCTACAATGCCTATCAGCTTGTTGTTTATGCAGCCAAGAGGAATCTATCAATTTTTCATTGAACTTGCATACCATTGTGTTGGGTAATGTGGAGACCCAGTCTACCGCAATTTAATTAACTGTTGTTAATTAGTTTCCTAATTAAGAATCTCACCTACCGCTCACCTACCTTACCACCTACCGCTCACCCACCACATCCTACGTACCTCCCACATGCCGCTCTCCTGGTTTTTATAAATAGTCTCTTATCGCTTGTCATAAGCAAAGTCAAGCAAAGGTCAAACCAAGTCTTCTAAAAAAGAAAAAGAGGAAGGGAGAGGAGAAAATAGAGATTTTCTTGTAAACGTCGATGCAATCGACAGTGTAATTCCTCGAAGAAATAAAATCCTCTGTAGCTCTGTGGACGTAGGCAAATTTGCTGAACCACATAAATTTGTGTCGCTCTAGTATTTTTTCTGTGTGCAATTTTTCTCGATTCGTTTTTTGCTTTATTGCTGTCGTTTTTTCACAACAATTGGTATCATAGATTTGATTCGGATCTAAGGAAGAACGATGGGCGGAGACGAAGTAATAACATTGGGGACCGAAAAGTTCAATGGTATAAATTTTGCTTATTTGAGGATGCAAATAGAGGGCTACCTTTATTGGAAGAAACTTCATCTTCCGTTACTGGGAAAGCGACCGGAAAAGATGGACAAAGCAGAATTGAATATGTTGGATCGACAGGATCTGAGGTTTATTTGATTAACCTTGTCGAGATTGGTTGCCCTATCAAGATCGGTTGCCCTATCAAGATCGGTTGTCCACAACGTCATCAAAGAGAGAACTACTGCAGATCTCATGACGGCTTTATCATGTGTGTATGAAAAGCAATCGACAAATAACAAGGTGCACATGATGAAAATGTTATTCAACTTGAAAATGTCAAAATATGTCTCTGTTGCTCGACATCTGAATGATTTCAATACTATCACTAATCAATTGTCGTCGGTTGAAATTGATTTTGATGATGAGATACATGCTCTAATATTGGTGGCTTTATTGTCAAATAACTGGGAAGCCATGAAGATGACAGTTAGCAGTTCTGCAGGTAAATCTAAGTTAAAATATGATGATATTCGTGATTTGATTCTGGTTGAGGAGAAGCGTATGAAGGATTTTGGCGAGGCCTCGTGTTTAAGTTTGGGGCTGAATGTTGATTCCAGAGGGAGATCGCATGACAGGAACTTACACAGAGGAAGATCAAAATCAATGTCTGATTAGCAGACAACCTGCTAGAATTGTGGCAAGGTTGACCACATAAAATGAACTGCAGGAATCGTAAGAATAATGAGAATGATGATGCTAATATTGTAATTGAAGAAATACAAGATGCGCTACTGCTGACAGTTCACAGTTTTGTTGATGACTGGATACTGGATTCAGGGGCTTCCTTCCATACACCGGCAGTTTCTTACTATACTTTATGCGAAACTATGTTGCAGGTGACTTTGGGAAGATACATTTGGCTGATGGAAAAATTCTGAGCGTGGTGGGGATGAAAGACATTGATATTACACTCCATAACAAGAGCAAATGAACTTTGCAAAAGGTCAAACACGTTCCTGAGTTGAAGAAAGTCCTCATCTCTGTTGGGCAGCTCAATGAGGGTGGTCATCTCAGATAGCACCTGTAAGGTTACCAAAGAAGCATTAGTACAGACTCGTGGTAAGAAAACTGACACAATATATATGACTACAAGTTTACTCAGGCAAGGACACTTAGGTCAGATGTGCATTGTGGGGAAACAGAAGAAGATCAAGTTTTTAAAAAGTGGCAGAGCTAAAGGAAAGAAAACCGGACCTTGTACAGACAAATGGTGGAGAACCACAAAGGTATAAAGAAATCTTGCAAGGTGAGAATTCGAGCAAGTGAGGGATGACCAAGGAAGAGGAGAAAGATTCCCTGCTAGAGAATCAGACTGATAGAACTTCCACCAAGAAAGAAAAAATTGCACAACAAGTGGGTGTATCGAATGAAGATTGTGTTTGGTGGCAGTAAGAGGTACAATGTTGGACTTGTTGAAAAAGGCTTTCAGCAGGGGCAGGATATTGCTCGCATAGTGAGAGTTGTAAGCAGATACATGAGTAACCCAAGAAAGAGCTTGGTGGTACAAGACTACGTAGACGGTGATATGTCAACTGAGGATGTTACTCATGAGAAGCTGAAGTTGTGCTCGACTTCAACTGGTATTCTGGCATGAAGACAGGGGATTCGAGTTGCAGAGGTGAGGGATATCATATTTGAGAAAAAAGTTAGTACAACTAGTAGATGATGCAGTCAGTAGGTGATACAATCAGTGTCCCAGTCTCCAAGTGGGGTAATGTGGAGACCCGGTCTACCACAATTTAATTAGCTTCCTAATTAAAAATCTCACTGACTGCTCACCTACTTTCCCACATACCGCTCACTTACTTCCCACCTACCGCTCTCATGGTTTTTATAAATAGTCTATTTTAGCTTAAAGGAGAAGTCAAGTCAAGCCAAGCAAAAGCCACAAGATAAGCAAAAGCCAAAAGTCAAGCAAGGCAAAGTCAAGTCTTCTTGAGATATAAAAGTCAAACAAGGGTCAAATCAAGTCCTCTAAGAGATAAAGAGAAGAAGAGAGAGAGAGAGGAAGGGAGAGAAGAAGAGAGAGAGAGAGAGGAAGGGAGAGAAGAAAATAGAGATTTTCTTGTAAACATCGAGGCCTCGACGGTGTAATTCCTCGAAGAAATAAAATCCTCTACAGCTTCGTGGACATAGGCAAATTTGTCGAACCACGTAAATTTTTGTGTCGCTCTGGTGTTTTTTCTGCGTGCAAATTTTCTCGATTCTTTTTTCGCTTTATTGCAGTCGTTTTTTCACAACAAATTGAATCAATGTTGGCCACAAATTTGGTGGCATCGCTGCTTTTTGGTTTAGGAATCACGGCATTGTCGACTATTTAGTCAGGTACTTGGTATACATTTGTTGAATGAAGAACAACCAATAGACCTAATAATCATTTAACTAAACACAAATTATGCTTTTGCCAAGCATTCTTCCCACTTCGCAAATTAATTAAATGATGTTAATTAGCTTTCTAATTAAAAATCTCATCCCACCTACCGCATCCCACCTACCTCTCACCTACCTCTCACCTATCGCTCACCTACCGCTCACCTACCACATCCCACCTACCGCTCACCTACCTCTCACCTATCGCTCACCTACCTCTCACTTATCGCTCTCCTGGTTTCTATAAATAGTTTCTTATGACTTGTCATAAGCAAAGCCAAACAAGGGTCAAATCAAGTCCTCTAAGAGATAAAGAGAAGAAGAGAGAGAAAGAGGAAGGGAGAGAAGAAGAGAGAGAGAGAGAGGAAGGGAGAGAAGAAAATAGAGATTTTTTTGTAAACGTCGATGCGCTCGACGGTGTAATTCCTCGAAGAAATAAAATCCTCTCC
>NW_018164516.1:251570-258508 GCF_001263595.1 Phalaenopsis equestris | reverse complement strand
CCTGCGGATGATAAGCCAAGTTCAGGTGGTTTTCAGGTTATAGGTGCTTCCATAATTCCCTTTAGAACTGGTTAATGACACAAATTATGCTTTTGCCAAGCATTCTTCCCACTGTCTAGGTTAATCTCCAGCGATGCAGCGTATCATATTGCCTAATGTACGGTTCACTACTTCAATTTTTGTATTTGCCTGCGGATGATAAGCCAAGTTCAGGTGGATTTCAGGTTAGAGGTGCTTCCATAATTCCCTTTAGAACTGGTTAATGACACAAATTATGCTTTTGCCAAGCATTCTTCCCACTGTCTAGGTTAATCTCCAGCGATGCAGCGTATCATATTGCCTAATGTACGGTTCACTACTTCAATTTTTGTATTTGCCTGCGGATGATAAGCCAAGTTCAGGTGGTTTTCAGGTTAGAGGTGCTTCCATAATTCCCTTTAGAAATGGTTAATGAATTTCACATCATGATCAAAAGTTATACTTCTCGAATGACCATCTAACCGGACAATCTTCTTGAAGAAAAGCTTGGCAGTGTATGCCATGTTAGAAAAATGGTCTGCGGCTACCATGACTGAATCAGATCCATGTTTGGTGTGGGGTAAACTCAACACAAAATTAATATCAAAATCTTCCCGCATGGAATTATGACTAGGTAACTGGGATATAAAGGCCTATGTTATAGTTGGACCCTTAAACCTTTGGCATATATAACATTTCTCTATAAACAGAAACAAGTCTCCCTATAGCTTTGACAGAAAAAATCCCACATGTGCTGCTAGTCCCATGTCATAACAATCCTGAGTTATTTGATGTCGAAGTGATGTATTATTTTTACACAATTGATTTCATTTAAACAGCTAGATGAGGGAGATGTCTCAGTATTCCTCAGGATTACATGGTCTTACTTACCAGCAATGAGCGGTAGACATAAATTTTTGTCCGGTTTCGAGCTGAAGCAGGAAAGTCCCACCTATTGTTGCGGCCCTATTTCTTTTTATTTCTGAATTAAAATTAAGGTTATATTGGCTCGATACTATTTAAATGTTACTATATCATATTTTTGTAGATTTTTTCTTTGGTTAGTTTTATTTGGAGACTTTTTTTTACCACGTTGCTCTATCGTAGTATTTTATTCTTGAATTTCTTTTTGGTGGTGTGCATGCAATCTACTTACATCGAGGTGGTGATCTCTCATGGACGTCCGACGGCTTCCTCCCTCTTTGAGCCTGTTGCCATTTGCTATTTGTTAACAGAAATCGGTGTTTTCTCCCCAAACAACCCGCTGTTCAGCCGCTTGTTGCACTGAATTTTAGTCTCCATCTTTCCTCTCACCGCTGTTATCCATTCTATAGGCTACCTAATCATTTTTTTTATTCTCCCACATTGTCTAAGAACCCTATAATGGTGGCATTTGGTATCATAACTCGACAAACATTAAATTTTGAATTATTTGTCTTTCATACACTTAAACCTAAAAGTCACATAACATAAACATTCAACCAACTCATTACTCTAACAATTCCTACCATAATTCTTAGTCTTAACCCTAAACTTTCAAAGTCTAAGTTTGTTATCTCTTTCAAAATTTGCCTCGACCACTAAACACTAAAACCTATGTCCTCTGCCAACCTTTGATCTATAATCTCCCTTCTGTCAAACCCTTGATGGAAATAAAAGGACATAATGTTGCCTATGGGAAACATGCAAAGAGATATCTAAATGCTTACGATGGAAGTCATGCAAAAAAAATATCCACCAACTACAACAAAGAATTGCCGCTTTTGAGAGGAGAAAAATCGAAGTAGTCACTCAACCACAATGGTGACTCATTGGATTGAGAGGAGGAACTAAATCCCTTCCACAAGAAAAGTTTCAGCGATGATGAATGAATACCTCGATGATTTGAAATTGAATATTAGAGAAGATGTTAAAATTTAGGAGTGAAGGTTGACATATAGGATTTTAACAGATATTTAAATCTAGATTAATTTATTAAGTGCCTCCAAATAATAGAATAAATTTTTGAGTAAAAAGAAGTTACTCAAACCAAGAGTTAAATTTACAACCATTAAATTGGGAAAAATGTTTCTTTATGGTGTGATAAACTAAAGCATCTTGACAGTGAAAATGAGAAGTTGAAAAATGAGATTTAGCACAAATACTTTCCACTACACTGAGATATATCAAAAATTGAATGTTGAAGAACTTATGAATTGAAAGAATCAAGATCATTAAATTGCTAGAAGAAAATTTTATGGAGAGCAAGAAAAGTAGGTAAAATTGAGGTGAATAATTATAATTTTACATTATAGTAATTTTTTTAATTTTGACTCTATTCTTTATTTTAAATTTTCTCATTTATGCTCTATTTCACTATATAACTGTCAGTGATACATTCATATTGTTAAGAGAGAAGTATCAATGTTAGCAGTCTTACATAAAGCAGCTGCATAATGGTTTACCTTTGAAGTTATATGAGTAATGCATATTCTTTTGATTATAGTAAACATGCATTTATGCATTAGTTGTGAATGCAAATGTCTCCTAAAGAAAATAATGTATGTTATAAGGTATAACAATATTGTATACATGAATGCTTTTATGTGCGTGTTAAGAGGAGTTTATCCCTTTATCATACTGGCAGAAGACATCAATGTACACTCATCATATATATATTTTTTTACCACTTTAGACAATTATGAAATTTATATCACTAATTGTTGTGCGAGAGTATAGGCTAGGGGCGAGTAGACACACCGCCATCTCAGGCAATTGTGTGATTTAGATCAAGAAATTGTTGTGTCGATGGGATAATATTGAATAAAAATGATTAAACACATTTTCATCTCAGACAATCGTGTGATTTAGACCACGATTTGTTGTGCCTATGAGATAATATCGATCAAAAATGTGTTAGGTTATGTTTTGACAGTGTTCATAAGATTGCTATGAAAGTTAATAGTATGAATGTTAAAGAACTATGAATTGAAATAATCAAGATCATTAAATTGTTGGAAGAAAAAATGTAAGGAGAACAAGAAAAACACATCAAATTGAGGTGAATAATTATAATTTTACATTTTAGTAATATTTTTTTAATTATGATTGTATTCTTTATTTTAAATTTTTACATGTATGTTCTATCTTAACTGTCAGTAATGTCTTCATATTGTTAAGAGAGAAGTATGTATGTTAGCAGTCTTATATAAAGCAACTGCATAGTGGTTTACTTTTGAAGTTATTTGAGTAGTGCATGTTCTTTTGATTCTAGTAAAGATACATTTATTCATTAGGTGATGAATGCAAATGTCTCATAAAGAAAATAATGTATGTTATAAGCTATAACAATTTTGTATACATGAATGCTTATATGTGCATGTTAAGAGGAGTTTACCCCTTTATCATACTAACAAGAGGGTAGATTTTTTTTTACCACTTTAGACAATTGTAAAATTTATATCACTAATTGTTGAGTCGATAGGAGAGTATAGGCTAGGGGTGAATAGGCACACTGTCATCTCAGGCAATTGTGTGATTTAGATCAAGTAATTGTTGTGTCGATGAGATAATATTGAATAAGAATGATTAAACACATTTTCATCTCAGGCAATCGTGTAATTTAGATCACGATCTGTTGTGACTATGAGATAATAGCGGTCAAGGATGTGTTAAGTTATGTTTTGACAGTGTTCATAAAATTGATCTAAAAGTTAATAGTATGAATGTTGATGAACTATGAATTGAAAGAAGCAAGATCATTAAACTGCTGGAAGAAAGATTTTAAGGAGAATAAGAAAAGCACGCCAAATTGAGGTGAAGAATTATAATTTTACATTATAGTAATATTTTTTAAATTATGATTATATTCTTTATTTTAAATTTTCACATTTAGGTTCTATCTCATTTTAACTGCCAGTAATGTCTTCATATTGTTAAGAAAGAAGTATACATGTTAGCAGTCTTACATAAAGCAACTGCATAATGGTTTACCTTTGAAGTTATTTGAGTAATGCATTTTCTTTTGATTCTAGTAAACATACATTTATTAATTAGTTGATGAATGCAAATGTCTCATAAAGAAAATAATGTCTGTTATAAGTTAGAACAATCTTGTATGCATGAATGCTTATTTGTGCATGTTAAGAGGAGTTTAACCCTTTATCATACTAACAAGAGGCATCAATGTACGCGCATGCGTAGATTTTTTTTTTTTTTACCACTTTAGAAAATTGTAAAATTTAGATTACTAACTGTTGAGTCAATAGGAGAGTATTGGCTAGGGGTGAGCAGACACACTGCCATCTCAGACAATTATGTGATTTAGATCAAGAAATTGTTGTGTCGATGGAATAATATTGACTAAGAATGATTAAACACATTTTCATCTCAGTCAATCGTGTAATTTAGATCACGATCTATTGTGACTATGAGATAATATCGGTCAAGGATATGTTAGGGCATGTTTTGACAGTGTTCATAAGATTGATCTAAAAGTTAATAGTATGAAGTATATTAAAGCTTAAAAGATTATATCATAGAAAGTAAAGTAAAAAAAATTGCATGTAAAAATTCTAGAATTCTTCCATGAGTAAATATCATGAATATATGTTATAAATTATTATGATTTTTTAGAATATATTTTGAGAGACTAGCAAACATATTGTCTTTTTTTTCCATGGATTACTATAGTTTAGAAATCAAATAAAAATAAAAAATAAACGTAAAAAAGTTTAAGTTTCACGATCCAATTATTGGTTCCGCCTTGGTTAATTTCAAGCCGTAGGTCGAGTCATGACAGGATATGTTTATAGAACTTTACAATCTACGTTATAGTATTCTTTTGTAGAGAAGTACATAACATAATTTTATCAATTCATGCTAAAGTGTGAGTTGGTGGAACCAGATGAGCACACAGTGACAAGGTGTCTTAGATAATTGAAGTTATATATCAATAATGTGACGTAGCAATAGTCGTATTGGTCCTTAATATATAGAGTCTAGCTTTGAAAGTGAAGAAGCAATAATGTCACCAAAGACCATCTAATTTTATGGATAGAGCTCAATCCCAGAATCAAACAGCAATAGTACTCTTTTTGGAGCACCTAAGTTGTCCCCTCCTAAAGAGAAACTAGTTAAAGGTGGAGATCACCAACACTCTTAAATCCATACCAACTAGGAAGTCTTTTAAATATCACTATTTTAGACATTGTACTTAATTGCCCAAACAAAAGGTGATATCTTTCACTAAGTATGGAGCAATGGAAAAAATGAAGAGCAACAAAAGAAAATAAAGATGCTAGAGAGGAGTATGAACTTCCAACAGATGAGGAAGTGATGCTAGTTATTCGATGAATTCTTCAGACAACCAACGAGAGAGCAGCACTAGCTTCGTCACAACATCTTTCATATATGTTGAATGAAACCGTTAAAAGAAATGAGTGTAATTTTATGTTGAAGTGACAGTTGTGATATTATAGTACATGCTCAAATGTTGGTAAGTTGAACTTGTCGCACAAAAGTTCACCCAAACTTGTTCCCTATCTTGCTTGAAGAAAAGAGATCATAGTTGATAGGAGATGTCTCATGGAGCTCTCTATTAGAGACATTCCATGAATATGTGTGATGTGAAGTGGTTTCTATGGATGTTTGTCACATCCTATTAGGTCATTCTTGATAGCACACATCATGATGGCTATCAGAGCGCGTTTTTTTACCAAAGATGAGAAGCGTATTGTACTCTTACCTTAGAAGTAGTCCAAAGTTTTCGGTGTTCATATAGATTTTGAGAATATGGTGATGCAAATTATTTTCTTCAAGACTTAAGAGAAACATCTGCAAAACTAGCATTGGTTGTCCTAGAAGACAGTGAGTTCTAGGAGCAAATACTATCACAGAGTTGTCCCTGCTATGAAGATTTAAGGATTTTCTGACCTATAGTCAAGCTCATTGGTTACCACTACTGGGGGAAGTCTAACATACCATCACTGCTCTTAGACATAAGAAGTTTTTGAGTTACTTTTAGAAGATTGTATGGAGTAAGATGGGTATTAAGTTTCAGTTCAATTCAACAATATACCCACTAACAAATGAGCAAACAAGAGTGATGAACTGTAGCTTTAGAAATTTTCTTAAGTATTTCGTGGTAGAGAATATCAGATGGTGGAATCTGATTGCTTCCTGAAAAGAGAAGATGCCTTTCCTACCAAGGATTTTTATGCAAGAGTTGTTCTTGTGGGATTCCAAGCCTGCTCAACCAGGATGAGCATAAGCCATAAATTTTCATTTCATTCCAGTTATAAGTGGTAAATTCCCACTTGTAATTGTCGCCAATCATTGTGTGACCTTTTTTTTATTTCTAAATTAGATGTAAGGTTATATTGACTTTAGATTAATTATTTGTTATTATTTTCAATATTTGTTGATTTTGTTTCATTGGTTAATGTTATTTGGAGAATTTTCTTCTTATTATTCTTTATTGGAGCGTTGTATCCTCAGATTTCACCTGGTTTGTGCTTGTAACATTTTTGAATCAACATTGATAAACTCCCTGAACATCCAACAATTTACTCTCTTTGAGTTCATCTGCCGTCGGAAAGCATAAATCAATTATTACTTGTCATTCAAAAAGCTCTTCCCTAGTCTTGAATGATATTTTCCATTCATCGCCTAGGCCAATGCAAATTCGGTGATACCCACTTCAGAGATACAATTTTGAAACTATGGTGGCTTCAACAAATCTTTCTAATTGATCTTTCATACAGGTAGGACTGTCAAAATGACTTGTTATTCGTGAATAGCTCGAGTTTGGCTCATTAAGTATCTCGCGTTCGATTCGTTCTCTAAGCAAACGAGTCGAACACAAACAAAATTTTGTTCATTTGTGTTCAACTTGTTTTGGTTCAATTAAATCAATATTTTAATATAAATAATAAGATTTA
>NW_018164516.1:248001-251470 GCF_001263595.1 Phalaenopsis equestris | reverse complement strand
TAATATAAATAATAAGATTTAAATCTCGCCCTACCTTTGATGTCCTACGGCTAGGCGACTATGGTTGTCAAAATGACTCATTGTTCGTGAAGAGCTTATGTTCGGCTTGATAAGAAAACGAGCCAAACATGAATAAATTTTTTGAGCTCGATATATGAACTAGTCAAACACGAACAGTGATATTGTTTAACAAGTCAAACCTGGGCTCGCTCAAGCTCGGCTTGTTTACACCCATAACGATAGCATGTGTGACTAGAGTTGTCAAAACAGTTTTTTGTTTGCGAACAGCTCGTGTTTGGCTCACTAAGCAAATGAGCCGAACATGAACAAATTTTTGTGTTCGAAATATAAATGAGTCGAACACGAACAGTGGTATTTTTAACAAGCACGAGTTGAGCCTAGGCTCGCTCGTGTTCGGCTCATTTACACCCCTACATACAGGGGATCAAAAATCAAAATTTAATTGTAATTTTGTTAATAGCCTAACTATCCACACACATATGGCATGAACCGGCTTTCTTAGAAACAATAAATGTTGGGATTGCACCGGACTCAAACTGTATCTTACAAATTGTTTTTACAGGTCATCAACAATTTCTTTTAGTACTTGGTACTAGTACTTGGAACTATTTGGATTCAATCTATAGTGAGCTTTATTAGGTAAAGTTGTTGCTGGAATCAAGATGAAGTGACGTTGAATAGAATGATGTTAACAGTTAGGAGCTCAAGTGGAGTAAGATCTGCTAATTGTTGAAGGACTTGGATTGAAGGCTCCTTTTATACTATTTGGAAGATCGAATTGTCATGACCCAACCTAATAGGTTGGAATTAACCAAGTCAGAAATTGTGATTGGACGGTATTAACATTTAAATAATTATCATCAGATTTAAAACTTCCAATTTGTAAAAGAGCCATGAATAATCCACAAGTACAATACTCATAAAATCGAAAAATTTTAAAAATTGTAACAGTTTGTAGACATCCCAAACAATCATATAAATGTCTATACACATAAGTAAACAGAAAAGGAAACTACAATCACATCATAAACTAGGACCTATCAACTATAGTCCTCCTCCTATAAACAAGTCTCTCCTATCGGGCATCAACCTATAATTTTTCTTTTTTGGAAAGAGATAATTAAATTAAATAATAAGTTTGACTTAGTAAGCAATTATAATCTTAATATGCATGATATTATTATGTTAAGGTATGCATGTGACGAAAAGAAATTGCGGTATATTACTTTATAAAGCTATAAACTTTCATTTTTTAATTTAGTTATTTATTGTTTTTAACCATTTTAAGAGTGATAACAGGATTGTCGTCACACACATATGTATCCTAAAAAATGTACCAAAAAATACCCTCAAAATTTGCACCAGAATGTATCTTCAAAATTTGCACTTGAAGGTACACATTTATCATTTTCTTTATTGTGCATGGATACATCACATCTCTTTCCAGTGTCATCTGTGGGCAATCCTATATGACAAACTTTAATATTTTACTTCATATCAATTTAAATTCCTTTAAAATATACTTTCATATACTCATTATTTTTCTCTAATAAGTGATACTATTTCAAACTTTTCAATACAAGACATGAATGACATATGTTTTAAACCATTTAATAAAACAATTTTGCTTTTAATTAAATTTAATTTAAGGCATAAAAGAAAATAATTACTCACTTTGACTATAAAGACCTCTAAGAAAATTTAAAGTTTCACTTCACTTCCTTTAACTAACACCTAAATTAATTAAAAGTGCATGTAACCGTAAGAATCACATCCTAAAAAGAAAGTCTTAAATGTAAACTTCTTAAAATATGTAAGATGTAATGATTAAAAATATTAAATTCTTTTAACCTTAAGATTCATTGCCTTCCTCTTTTAACCTTAAGAAATTTAAACTTCACATAAACATTTACATTATCAACTTTGTACTTACAAGAAATAAAATCTCAACATTTACCTTTTCCTTATTGTATGAAGTCAATAATTTCTACCTCCCAGTCGTATGAAATAGAAGTTCTTCAATTAAAGAATCCTATCTTATTTTGACTTCCCATTAACATTATATAATTAACACACACACACACACACACACACACACATTCATTAAATAGCTCAATAAAGCTTAACATTGTTGACATCAATATTTGATGTCACATGTGTAGGTTGTCCACATGATTGGCTTGGGACAATTTACTACTCACTCGTATCATCCTGTAGCTCAAGACATTCATCTGAGACCTCTGGTATGTGTTCGGGGTACGAAACCAGGGTTTGCGATGATTCAAACCCACTCGGAATAACCCTTAGTTGGACGAACTTACTCAGGGCTTGGGCATGTTTGATGTCCACTCTGATGATTAGAGGTACCTCCATGTCCATTCAGAGCCTCCCCGGGGTCAAGGAAAGTCACGGAGCCCTTGTACACACACTAAGGGAAAATTAGGGTTTGGAACGCCCTACCTGCACTGTAGTTCAGAGTGCCCGTTGGCGACAAATTCTCCGATCAATGGACAAGCAAAATACTTATTTTTGAAGCTAAGGGATCATAATTTACTCATATATGGCTTTCCATAGCTCAAATCGAGAAAACCCTCCATCAGATGATTTACGCGAAAATCAGCATTTTTGGGTCAGACCGGCGCCTAGGCCCCCAAAATTGCTTCCCAAGATTCTAAGCAAATCCCCGGGAAAGCAGACAGCAACCTATTGTCTCCTAGGCACCAGGGTCTCAGCGCCTAAGCACCAGACCACTTCCAAAACACAATTTATCTCAATTTTGAGGTCATTTTGACCATAGTGCGCCTCCCCAAGCAGCCACAAAATGGATTTTTTTGGGCTTGGAGATGATTTGCATTGTGGGGGTCATTGTGGGGGGGGGGGTTGTAAAAGAGTTATGATGAGTTATTTTGTGATGTTGTTGTGGGTTCAGCCGTCCATGCTAGGCAAGTTAGTTGATCAACATTAGTCCACACGTCTATACACATATTGATTAGTCATTTAATTTCTTTGAGGAAGCCCTAGGTTATGAAGCATATTCGTGACCAATTTTTTTGTGAATCTGAGTGACTTCCCTTTAAAAGGCTTAGCCAAAATCTTAGGGGGTCGGAATCCAAATTTCCTATGACTTTGGCGCTTCCAACCTTCATTAGAGGGGTTAGAATAGTTCGATCTTGAAGAATGGGAAAAGCTTTGTAGTTAGCCAATTCTACAAGATCGTGGAGGGGTTGTATGACAGAAAAATCTTTGTAGCTATTTATTCCTACAAATGGTGAAGGACTTTCATACGAGAAATCAGAGGATGAAGTTTTATGCATTCATCGCCAAAGCCAGAGGCGGCCTTGTCTTATGTCTAAGAGCTAAAACCCTAGGTGCCTATGTGAGAGCATTAGTCAAGTTTGGCTTGTTATTGATTATGATTAATTGCATCTTGCACATTGCATTGTATGCT
>NW_018164516.1:216873-247901 GCF_001263595.1 Phalaenopsis equestris | reverse complement strand
AGGGGGGAGCATGTGATGATTTCTATTAACTTTTTTCTTAAAAGTGTCATTTAGTTTCTTCGATAAAAAGACACGGCTCATTATACGTTGCATGTTTGTTGGGTTTTCCTGCTAACACTGTTTTCATGCAAATCGAGTTTTTTTTTCTCATTTTTCTCTGTACTTTTAGAGTCCTAGAGTCTTGTATTAGAAATAAGGAACGTGCATGATTCTGAGGCGTCAAGCGAACGAAACCATGTGATGGGGATCAAGAGCAGCAGGCTCCTTATCCCATACCTTAATTCTAAATCCCATTTATGTATAGAATTAGGACTATTTGTGTACTTCTGCGGTGTCTGACCATCTTTTTCGTTTCTAGGATATAATGTCGGCCTTGTGGCACCGGCTTTTCATTATTTTTTGGCTTGTTTACTTTCTTCTTTGCATGTTTGCATGCTTGAATTATTTTCTCTTGTTTATTTATGGTTAATCTAGGATGTTATGAAAATTATAAGCTAGACTCATTAATGACCTTAAAATTATATAATTTATACTCAAAATTCTAATAATAAAAGTTAAGATAATCAAAATTTTATGATTAAAATTATCGGGACTTTTAAAAACTTGCTTTTATTTTCCTGCATGAACTTCGAACTGAATTTTAAACGCATTGCATAGCATGGCTCTCATCCAAGTGATACTAATGGGGCCTCCACATTAGTACTTGAATAGTTAGTTGCATCATTCTGCATGTCTAGAGAAGAAGCCCCCATGCTTCTTCAACCTGACCGACTCAACATAAATTTCTACTTAGGCGGTTGTCTAGTGCGCATAGGTCGTTAGTGGCCTTCCTGATCCAGACAAGGTGTAAGTTCTATTGTTAGGAGCGTTTCCGGCTTTACAGCTAAACCTCCCATTTCTCCTCTTTCCAGCGGAATGCTTACCACTTCGACAGGTATAATTCTCACCCATTGGAGCTTTATTTGATAGTCATGAGATAGAATTTCATTCCTTTGACTTTAGGGCTACTGAAGTTTCCACAGACGACGCAATTCACAGATTACTGATCGGGAATCTCTAGGCGTGTTGGGTCGACTATCTTCACGACCAGATAGACTTTGGGTCTTAAGAGCTTGGGATGACAGGTTTGTGGTTCCCTGACCAATCCACATCTACCTGTTTAGGGATTACTCCTTCCTTCCTTCCACTACACACTTTGAGTCATGTCGCTCCTCTTGCTATTGTTGATATCATCTCGACGACTTGATTACTGATGAGTTGTTGTCCATTTGAGATACGATGATTTGTCTTCTGTCCTTAAAACATAGATGTGCTTTGATGTATTGACATTCCCCTTCATGATTATTCTGTTATTTTGTTGGCTCCATAGGTCAATGAGTCTGCTACCCACGTCGGACCGCAAGAGAATCACTCTCCACCTCGTTGCTTAGCTGGAGCTTTGAAAGCATCAGAACATTCCTCTGCAAATTAACTAATCTTTAATAGTCATGTGTTTGTTGTCACTTCTAATATAAGCAAAACTCCCTGGATCAAGAGTGTTTCTAGGCAATCCCGAAGATGTAATTAATCAAGTGGAATGCGTCCCTTTGAGAGCACTCTAGACCCCAGAACAAACAAACACACCTGAATTTCCGGTTGTGTGTAGCTTTCGTAGGTATTCTTTCGTGAATATTTGGCCCAAATCATTTCAGTTCAATTTTGTTCGGATGTATGTGCTTAACCTATCCTAGTGAGGCTTGTCGCACAAAAATTCTCCACATTCTTTCTCGTCTGTCTGTCTTTATCGTGTCTCCTGCTTTTATGGATCATCTCTTCTCCTAGTCATTCACAAGATCTGGAAGTCTTATTCAGAAATAGAAGTATACAATGATGGACAAACAGATTACTCCATAAAAAATAAGAAGGTTTGGCACTAGAATAGTGAATAAACAAGAAGGTTTTATGCCAACGAGCTTGATTTTTGCGGTTTGGACCACTTTGTTCGTGTTCAATTTCTCATTAATTGTATGTTGACAAATATTTTTTACTTAAATATGTTGCATTATACATATTATATTTCTTAATTTTCATAAACATTGCCATGTAAGTTGGATGTAAATATTAATTTTTCTAAACATTCTTGTAGCCAACTTATTCTTGCCTTCATTTACTAATAATTTTCTTGCACTAATAATTTTCTTGCATTATACATATAATGTTTCTTAAATTTTATAAACATTGCCATGTAAGTTGGATATAAATATTAATTTTTCTAAACATTCTTGTAGCCAACTATAATCTTGCCTTCATTTACCAATAATTTTCTTGCATTTATTCAGATGTATTGTATTCATCATTTATGAAAAACACGTTTAAAATCACACACAGATACATATTGATGTATGTATATATATAGATATACATACATGTGTGTATATAAGTATTTTTTCTTTTTTCAAAAAAGAATGGCCGGAATCTATCAGACGATCCCCAATCATTCCTAAGTATGTTAAGTATTCGAGTGTCACACCCTACAAACGGGTAGAGTTGAACACATGACCTAAGATGATTTACGACCATGAGAGATACTGCTCTACCAACAGGCCACGAAACGCTCATGCATGTATATGTGTGGGTATATATATACAGGTTCCAGCCAAGAGAAATGATAACAGCCTAAACAAATTTCACCAATTCAACTACTTCCATAGCTCCAAAATGATTGGTTTGTTTGGTCACTTGAGATGAAAAGAAATGTTACCACCCCAAGCACTAAAAAAAAAATAATAAAAAAGAAGAAAAAAAAAAAGAAAAATACAATAAGTAATAAGAACATGATAAGTATCATTCCGAATGTGAAAACATAGTACTTTCTCACAGTTAAAAACGTTCTAAAAATTTTTGGGTACTATTGAGGTCATCTGCCCAAAATATGTTGTTTGCACAGTAGGATAAGAGAGGCTAGCAAAAGAAAGATGCCCAAAAAATAATAATAATAACAATAAACAAAGAAAGAAAAGAAGTCATAAATATGGCCTGGAAATGTTGGTCTGGAAAAAGAAGGACAACTTCTGCTACTACTTTCTCACCATTTAAAAAGGAATAATAATAATAATAGCTTTCCAAAGATGAAGCTGACCAACCATTCTAAACATCATTTAACTTCTACTCAAACCAAAGGACAGAAACTACAAATTATCAACATGACTCCAAGGCATTTAAATCTCGATGAGAAAGATTTTTATCTTTAACTCAGCGATTTCCTTTCATATAATTCCAATGAAACAGCGATTTAAAGATGGAAATGAAACCCAAATATAAGAGACCAGAAACTAGAGTAAAAAGCCACGGCTGAAATCAAAAACATATGCCTAATGACAAAAATGCGTACAGAAAGAAGAGCAAGGATGAAAGGAGCCAATAATTCCAGCAGCAGCAGCAGCCGGGCAAAAGTGGGAAAAGAGACAGCATAGTATGCCTTCTATACTTCTTCCCTCGGTCTGTTGCTGCTCTTTATAATGTTATATTTGCAGAGAGGACAGGTGGCATTTATGCGAAGCCATTTGTCGATGCAACAACAATGGAAATGATGACCACAAGGAAGTTGACGCAGTTCAGCCCCATCATCATATGCAGACAGGCAGATGCAGCACTCCTACATTACTCAGGATGGAAAAAAAAGGGAAAAAAAAAATTAAAGAGCTGTAGGAAAAAAAAATACGCAATGTAAGCAAAATACACGATCTTACATTACAGAAACCAGAAGGGAAATGCAAGAAATATAACTTATTTCTGTTGCAAAAGTAGGATTGGTTTAACTTTAACTAAATGGAGAGTTCCACCTAGGCTGTCTGTAGTCCATCTTAGCAGATTTATTGAAAAGTTTAGTGCTCGTGTGGAATGATAACTCAATTAAAGGAAGGAAAGGAATTTCACGAACTAGAGATCCCTACATCAAACAAGCCTTGTTAAATTTTGTTTTGCAGAATCAAATCTTCTTGTAGCATAAGTCATTTAGCTCAAGTTGCTAAATCACAGCTTCATTATCAATTATAGCTTCCCCTAAATGAATTTTTGAAAAATAAAAAAACTGGGGAAGAGAAAGTGCTAAAGTATTTCCAGAACTTTAACTGGATAAAAGCATGAATAGATGCCATAGCCGTTCAAGGAAAATTTAGGGTAAATATCTTCAGTCCAGTAGGTCTGGCTCCTCTACGTCTGGTTTTAAACATTTTCCGATTAGGCCTGTAATACCTTGCGAGACAACATTATGATCCCCAAATCAAGTTCTAGTCTTCAAAAAGGTCCATTTTACTGATGATGTTAAATAATCTATTATTATAAAAGCTGTTATTTTTTTTGCTTCAATTTGAAAAACAAAAAAATTCTTACAACAAAAATACCTCATCCTCAGAACTTTCTCTTGTTCGAGGGTTAGATTGTTTTCCATAAGGTAAAGCCACTAACTTCATCTGCACGAAGAAGAAAAATAATAGGAGAAATGGAAGCGATAAAAGCCGTCATACAATTGTTATGATTGACACTTTGTAGAAGAAGTGAACGCTCGATAACAAATCCTACATCCACCCTGACTTGACTTAGAAGCATGGGTTCAGCATAGAAAATCCCTGAAGGAGGCAAAAATTTCTGGAGATTGTTGGAGGAAATTGGCTAGCAGAAATGAGAGGAGAGGTGATTCATGTATCAGACGAAGAGGGAAAGCAAAATGAAGGAAAAACTGCAGTAGTAATTGGGTCTTTCTGTGTCAATTGACGGTTCTGTTAATAGGATTTAGACATGACCCGAACATTAAGAATCAATAGTGGATCAACATTATGACCCATCGACGCATAAGATATTTATTATAATTTGAATATGATATGGAAAGAAAAATAAAAGATCCTGGAATATAGTCTCATTCATATATATTCAATTCAAATAAGAGAAAACCAAGGGTAATAAGGTTAAGTAGATAAAAATGATTAGCTTTTGCTTCTTTTTTTTCCCATTAAGCTAGTATTCTATATAAAAATCAAGTCTCTAAATCTAAGTCAGTATACATTTAATAATATTTCAGAAGTCCCGAAATTTAAGGTCCCATCAAAACAAGCAAGATGTAAGAGTGTATTGAATGATCTTTTCCAAAAATCAATTTAATAAGAAAAGAGCAAACATTTCTTGCTAGCAAAGAGCTAGAAATGATAGACAAATTTTTCCCAACATACAATAAGAGGAATTTAATGGTAAATTGGCGTTAAGTTAATGCAAGTTATCTAAGCTTCATAGAAAAATATTTAAAACAATATAATGCAAACAACATTGTAAGTTAAATTTATTATGTAAATTCCCAATTGATGATGGGACGATTTGCAATATATGTCAAAGATGAAGACACGTGTAATATAGTTTTATGTTAAGACACCACATAATAATGGTGTTTGTCAACAAAGCACCAATAATGCACAGCTAAAGCTATATGATGAAGTCAAGTCAATCGAAGCATATTATGGATTAAACTTGAATCGGTCATATATACAAATTATTCGAGATTAATACGAGATTGAATCAAGCTTTCAGATATATCTTCATACTTATTTCTAATAAATTATGATCGAACTTGGCTTACACTTAAGTTGCATAAATTAATCAGACAAGTACATAAGCAAATGAGTATTAAATGAATTTCTAAATGATAATCATGCTAACAACTGATTTTATCGGTCTAAATGAACAACTAATTCAACATATTTGAAATTAATATTTAACATTTCAACACCAATTAAACAAGCATCAACTAAATACGATAACAATAGCATTGAAGAGAATTGAGGATGGGAAGAAATGTGAAAGCCTTGAAGATGATATTGATGTCCAAAAAGCAGGGATGAAATGAAGACACAAGGGCAATAATCTGTGACAAGCCGATGGTGCGTTGGAGAAGATGCATTAGGCTCTAAAAGAATGCATCTACTATAGGCCAGTTGATGAGAAGAAGCTACACTTACTACCAATTCTCATGCAAGTGCATCTCGATTCTTACATAGGGGTATTAGAGAAAATGCTCCGAGGGCTAAGATGAAGCATTCACAAGATACGCTAACTGACATGTCAATTGCAAGGAAGTTTGGAGAGAAATATGTGCACACGTCGTACCATAATTCTCAGTGTAATCCTATAACACTTGCAACCTTTGGTGAGTCGAGTGTAGAGATTGAAAATGATGAAAGTGTAAAACGATATGTGAAATATAAAAAAAGAGGTAAAAAGTAACCAAGCCTGATAAAATAATATACAATATGGTAATAGTAATATTAAATAAGCCATATTTAAAAAATTATATGAATAAAATATGAGGCATCAACAAGTTTAATATCAATGCTTCAATAAATTCATATTGAACAATAAATAACTTGCTTGTGAACATAAATAAATAATTTTGACTATATCAAACATGATACAATTAATATCAATGCTTTAAAAAATATTCAACTTGTTCAATTATTAACTTGTACGGTTATTAATCATGCAACGTTGGAGATGATCGTGGGTGCATTAGTTCACTCACAGTCCAATTCACAAGACCATTCACGAGTAGAAGAGATTCATGATTTAGGTCATCTTATCAACATCACAAAAAGTAGCAAGAGATGTATAACAACCAAATTATGATGGCGATGGCCCACATGTCTGACATGAGTTGAAGATTCCTCAAAGTTAGTACATAATCTCCAAATATTCATATTTTAAATAAATTTTACAATTTTTTTTGTATTATTAAATATTTTTTATAAAAATTGACTATTATATAGTTTTTATACATCTAATGAAGGTGTCAAACTAAATAGTTCTGATTAATTACTTGCAACTAGCATATCCTCCAAAATGACGTTGATAATTTGATGATATATTATTTTCTTAGCTTTTGAAGAAGAGAAATTATGCAAAGATCAAACTTATTTATTCATTGTACCAAAGTATCATACAAACATTAATCCCATATTCAATATGGATGATACATTTTCATCTTTACCTACAGATGATCCGACGTTGAACCTAAAAAATAGCATATGGGTTTTGGTTAATCTACTCAAGATATCATCAGAACTCATACACAAGATAATGAGGACTGGATTAGTGGCGTGTTCTTACACAATGAGCATGCTCACGTTACCCATACAAGGTAGAGATGGGATGAAAAGACTACTCAAAGCCCCTCACAATATTATGTAGTGCAGAGAAAAGTCAATCTTTATAAGGGGATGATATTCACCAGTATATGAGACCTTCGACGAGGATTTAATGGATGGGCATGGAGCATACAAAATTTTGATTAAAAAAAATAACTATAATTTGCTCCCAAGGCATTCATCTGACAATACCATGTTCTTGGCCAACACATGCTTTTAAGTCAAATAAATTGATGATGCCAGGAGATTTTTTAAGACTTTTTTTAAGACCGGCGCTCGTCCTTTAGCTACAACCGCTCAAATATGTAATATGCTCTGGAACAATGAATATGCTAAATTTTCTTACACAAAAAATGGGATGGCGTCCCTCACAGAAACAACTGTATCTTAAGAAGTACAAATGAGAATTGATCGCTACAAGGGGATGATATTCACCAATAAATGGCACCTTCAATAAGGAATCAGTGATTGGGCTACATCAAACTAGTGGGGCATCAAAATTTTCATCAAGTAAAAAAAAAGTTTAAGTTACTCCCAAAGCACTCACCCGACCTGAGAATGCTCCAGGCAGTCGCACACTTCTAAGTCCAGCAGTTGGACAATGCTTGGAGAATTTCTATAGACAGTCATCTAAATTACAGCAACTCGGTGTGGCTATCATGAAAATTCCTCAAGGTTTATTTGTTGATTCATTCTCCTCTCAACAAGTGTTGAAATGGGTTTGAAGCTAAAGGAAATTATTGGATGAATTCAGGTAAAGTTTAATGCAAAAATTTTAGATTTAAACTGAAAATGTTTTTATAAAACGAGGAACCAAAAACTCAACGGGCCAACAAAATCTATGTGAACACCAAGTGAAGAAAATTGGGCCAAAATCAATGTGTAGTTATGCTTTACACATGATGTGTAGTTTTACTTTACACATGAAATTAAAAACTTGAATGAATTGAATATAGCACTACCATATTAATCTTATTTCACAAGTTTAATAGCTGCTTAATTCTCGCTCGTAGTATAATTTATCTCACATGTACCCTGTAGTAGCTAGTTCCATATCATGGTTGTGAAATTAAATCTACATAGCCTACGGCTTAATGTAAGAAGACAAACAGCATAAGTCATTCATCCAAAATCTCCTATTTCCGTTAGGAGTTGTATTGGGACTCAAAAGTGTGGATGGGGTGTCTACAAGAATGAATTTGTCAACACGCATACAGTCGGATCCCCACCCCAAATCTGTCCCTTTAGCTTTCTCTTATCCCAAGGGGGTCATTTAAAGATTCTGACCTCATTTATTACTAATATATAATGCCAGAATAATTAAAAATTTATTTAAACTTTGTAGTACATATTTATGAAAACAGATAGACAAATATAAAAATACAATACTTCAAATTCCATGAAGATTGTCTAAGGAAAATATTGTTTTTTGTCATTATCGAACAAAATAGCACAAGATTATATGTTGAACATGGAGTATATGTAATATAATGCAAGAATAATTAAAAATTTATTTAAACTTCGTAGTAAATATTTATGAAAACAGATATACAAAAATCAAAATACAATACTTCAAATTTCATGAAGCATGTTTGAGGAAAATATTGTTATTTGTCAATATCGAACAAAACAGCATAGAAAGTTCTTATTTACATATAGTTAACACAAAAAAAGGGATTATATGTTGAGCATGGAGTATATGTAGTATATATAAGTAATGAATCCTTTTTAAGTGCCTTTTTATCTGGTTTTTTAGCATAGACTTACGATGAAATCCTTTTAAACCATTAACTACCATTCCAATTGACATACAAAATTTCTGGACAAGAGCAAATCTCTTTACTCCACATCCACAAAAAGATGACAGAAACAACCATTTTTATAGTATATAAAATATCATGTGAAAATCAACCCAGAACTCCAGAGCATTTGCAAATTAATGGCTTAATTGACGCTTTAAGACTTTGATATGTATTCCATTAATGGAAAAGGAACAAGCACTTACTGCATTCTCATATGAAAGAGCAATCTCGTGATGAGGATCTCCACAATCAGTCATTACACCTCCAGAAGATCTTGATATTTCGCCAAGTTTTTCAAAACCTAAAGTTCTTCGAAATTTGAACTTTGGTAAGTGGCAGATATCGTCTTCTGATGCTCCCTCCTGCTCCAAAAAAGTGCTAAATTTAAGATAGTTTAACATAATGAGTTGATTTGGTTGTACGCCCTAAGTTGATTGAGGGCATTGTCCCATCCAAAAGGTCTTTAGGTTCAAGAATTGGCATGTGTTTGATTATTCATTGCATTAGCGCTAACTGAAGTGATGAGGGTTCCTACAATTTTTTGGCTATCTATGTTCCAAATCTAATTTTATCCCCGGCATGGGAGGGAGCTTGCCCTATTATTTAGCTGTTTATGTTTATCAAGACAACTTCTACCGCTTTCCTGTACTTATCATGTGCTCCTTTCTTTATATTTATATATATATATATATATATATATATATATAATGCACACTGAGATTACTAAGCTCGAGGATCTGCTGCAGCATCTCTATTGCAGCTGTAAATACAATTTGAACTATTAACACTGGTCCACTATTCATCTCAAACTTCTACTTTTAAACTGTTACTCTAGGGGTTTCACAGATCAACAACTAGCTTTCTACAGGCGAAAGGCCCAACTGTAGATGTGATTGTAAGCGATGGTCCTCAAGAAAAAACACTGGCCATAAGAATCGAGTCTTCTAATTAGAATATTATAGGAACTTGTACAGACATATAAATTTATACAAGAAGACTTACCTGATCTGCGACAGCATATAAAATTGCAATGATGCACGGTAAGCAGCAGCAAACAGCAATGCCAACGATGCAAGCCAGGGCAAAACAGACAATAACAAAGAACACATCAAATGCCAGAAATACAATGCAGAGCCTGCAAGAGAAGACTAAAAAAGAATAATAAATCAAAAAAAAACAAGGAAAAGAGAAGCGTGTGAAGAGAAAAAATAATTATTTTAAACTGAAATGTGAATAAGAAACTATTCTCACCAGTAAAGTTGAGGAGCTTCACGAGTCAAAACTTGGCCTCCAGCAGACACCCAATAGAAACCAATGATCCACCATATGAATGAGAACATCGTGTTGGCAGACTCCAGATGTTTTGCTAGGCTGCAGTCAAAACTTATAAAAAAAAAAGATAAATAAAAAGAGTGGAGAACAAAGGAAAGAAACAATCAGTCAAGAAAAATAGAATAAACCAAAGATAACTTTGAAAATAGCCAACAAAACAGGATAACCATCAACTTAAAATTAAGAAAATATTGAATGTTAAATACGACGAACAAAAACCAGTACATTAGAGAAATTCACATCCGGTACACTGATCAAAAAAAACACAAAATGAATAACATATCGAAAATTGATAGAAAAGAGAACTACCGCCTTGGAGACTATCACATTAGTCAGTGTAATACAATTTCATAACGAAAAAAAACAGTGCTCATGTCATCTATAAAAATGGTTCCCAAACAAAATAAACAAATTAATACTGTTATCAACATCACAAAACCCTTTCTGATGGTGTACAATAATAAGTACCAATGTCTTCTCTCTCTTAGTCGCCGGTCCCCTACTCTCAGTATTTACATTCATGCTTATCCAACAGCATTCGCCTTGCTGCATTATTAACTGCCTCTGCTAATGGTTCATGCCCCAGATGTATCATACCAAAGCCATTGCTTTGCTCATCCATTTCTAGATTGCCGCTTGTTTCAAACATCTCATTCACATCCCTATCAAAGCCAAATTAGAAATCTAGGTGTTAATGAATTCTTCGTTCACAAAGGCGCCATTATGCCTATACCTTGGTGCAGTTTCCTATTGCTTCTACATTTCTGCTTTACTCTGGTGTTGCCTCCAACTTCACATCACATCCAATATTTTCCTCTCATCACTTTCTACACTTATCCATCACTAGAGAGCATTCTTCGAAAAAAACATTTATCCATCTCTACCACATTGAAAAAGAAATCAAAATCCGCAGCATTTAACTTTTGTATTGCCACCAATGGGATCGCCTTCATAACAATTTTATCCGCATCCAAATCATGTTGGAACCCACTGGCTTGACTCAATTGTTCTCCATTGTTTTGGCCACATATGTTTTGGCTGTGGTTTTCATCTTTTCCCATTCATCCATGATAATTTGAAAAATGCTTTTCCATTTCACACATGCTCCTTATCCATGTTCCGATAACCTTCATGTCACTCCGCATTCCACTTTATCACCCACATCATTATTATTGAACATTATCTTGGTTAATCTTCACTTTGATGCACTTCTGCCTCGCTAGTCCCCTAACATGCCTCCCAATCACCATTTTGTGAAGCGAATTTTAAAATTTAAGAAGATTTAGAGTGATTGCTAAAAGTAGATGGAGAGCGATGAAGCCATATGATTGCTACAGGAACTAAGCTCTAGTTTCAAACTGCAACACAAACATCACCATCATTAGACTTATCCCAGTATTTCTGAATATGTTCTATGAATCCCTATTCCCAATTCAATCTCGTCGAAGCAACATAAATAATGTTCACAAATTTTTTATTTCACACCCACAAAAGTTTTATATTACACTTAACAATTATTCTACTGATCCGAAGCATCTTCTCTTCTAAATAATTCCTCAATTTATTCTAGCTTTCACTTATTTTAGCAGATATCCCAGCTAAAAGGATTGTCATCTTCAAAAAGCAAAGGCTGAAGTTACTCCAATCGAACACTCCTAATTTGCATCTCCAGAACTACTATAAAAAGATGCAAACTCGATGTTAGACCTTGATTTCCATGCTGTCTAATATAAGTAAACAGAAAGACAATATATTGCTTACAAAAGAGGTGGAAAACGTTCAAAAAGTTTCAATCATGGGCCCTACTTCCTCTGATCGGTCAAGAAACCAAATTAAACCCTACCTCAGCATCCATGTTAAGCCCCTGTCAAAATTTAAACAACTTCTAATTACGTTTAGAATATTTGCACTCTCCAAAACCTTCACTACATAAATTAGATGCTTCTTCAAAATTTAACACAAAGCATTCATCAAAAGAGCTAGTGTTAAATAAACCCTCACAAAAAACCGTGTTAGTTGAAGCTTAATGTACCGTTGTTGCCCCTTTTTGCTATTTTTCAAGGCAACCGCACTGTTGAACATAAACATCACTCATAAAAAGTTATATGATTTGACACTTAGTTTTTGCTTTGTATACACCAACAAAATTGGAACAAGACTTTGGTGAAAAACGAAGAAGTTTTAAGTGTATCATTCCAAAGATCAGCCTCCTTTCAGGAAAAACAAGATAAATAACTATATCCATTCATAATATGTCTGATCAACCAGATATAAAGGAAGAACATGTGGTAGGAAGCATAGGCAGAGCCAACTACCTTTTTAAGGGGAGCAAACTGCACCCAAGACCCAATGTGGGAGGGGCTAAAGCAACAAAGGATAAAATAATATTTCAAGAGGGGCTAAAGACCAAATTGACCCTCCAATGTAAGTAAAAATTTGAATTTGAGGGAGACAATTGCACCCCCCCCCCCCCGCTTTCCCCTTAATTTTCACCACAAAAACGGGCAAATGAAGTCTCTTACACTATGCAGACTGGATATCACTTAAAGAAAAACAAGGGCCATAAGCCAAAGCCAAAAATATAAATATCTTTTATGTCACATCTGACAGAGCCCAACATATATTCTTAACCTCCAAATTACCAATTCTGCCGGCAGTCACAAGTTATTGTTCTCATTTTAATAGCACAATACTTGATGTGGGCACTTGTTACAGCTCGATATATCTAACAAAACACAGCATAAAACTTCCATCATTATCAATAACATAAAAAGAAACGAGAGAAAAGATTAGAGCAGTATAACATGAGCAGGCCACTGTAGAAACAATCATTCTTAGCCAGACAGATCTTTTTAGATAAGGTGATAGAAATCTTCATGTTGATTCACAATGATCTATGCACAATTTATTTGTTTTATTTTCATTAGTTGATTTATTTTATTTTATTATTTCCATGGTTAACAACATGACAAAGGCAATGGCTAAAAAAGAGAAAGCTCCTATTCCCTAGCATTATGTTAGATTGTATAGTGGCGTAGTTTTATTCTTGATTCAGTTTAAGTTTCACAATAAAAGAAAAAAAAAGGAGCTTAATACTAAATCTATTTCAATTTCTTGAGTACTAGTAGGATGTCAAATTCCATAGAGTGTAATACAAGTGTGAACATAATTCTTGGAAAAGTTATCACTATTTTATGCTCCTTTATATATATATATATATATATATCTACCATATTTAAATTAATTATATATATATATGAAAAGCTCGAGGGCTGATTTTATTGAAATAGAAAAGATACAAAAATGTTGTATGAGAAGGCCTAATAGAGACACCCTACCCATACGATACCAAGTACAGTATTACCCTAACAAAAAGCTACAGATAGACTTAAAAAAAGATTTAAAACATGCAAAAAAAAAAGCAAGTAGCTAGGAACGAGTCAGTTTAGTCCTGACTCTTCCTCTAGTTTTAGGAGCGGAGCCAGAAAACAAACTTTGAAGTGTAGTGTCATTGACAGGAGTAACCAAAGTATCATCCACTAAGTTTCCAAGTTGGAGTGTGCCCTCAGCCTTCTTCTTCCGCCGAGAAGTGTAAACTTGTCATTCTTCATCTGAAGACAGACTCATGTGATCCTCGGTCTGATTAGATATTAGAACCGCAGTAGAAGGAAAGACAGCAGTTGTCACAGCGATAGGTTTCAGTGTATGTGAAGTATATATATTTAAAAAAAAGTTTGATCGTCGATCAACCCCAAAATCTAAGCGAGGGGTGGACCCCCCTTTCAGAAAGGTGTGCAATTCGATCATACGCAGGGATCAAACCCCCGACCCGAGGGACTCACACTAAAGGGACACACACACACACAGATATATATATATATATATATATACAAAGGTAAATTCATTGATGTAAACGGGAAGATGCAAATGTTTTAGTGTGTGGGTACAACTTACTCAAAAAGAGACTTCAAAATACTCGTATACTAAAAAATTAATTGTATGTGTTCCAATCCCTAGTTAAACTTCATGGATTACTTCAATTATTTCATTAACAATTAAGTTTTATCTCAAATACTGCATCTTTATATAAAAAGAGTGCAAGCGGTTAAATATCTAGTAACAAGCCATCAATAAAACATCAAATTTATTTGCATCTAATCATACAATGCATCATAATAGTTTTGTTATTAAAAACGAAGTCATCTTGTAAAATTAAAAATTTAATAAATGCTACAATTTAAAAAGTATAAGGTAAAATAGAATGAGTCCCTTTGACGGAGAGAAGGACTTTGCTGGAATAAATAGTCAATGGCCTATGACTATGGCATCTCCTCTATTTTTTCTCTGACTTCGACCATAGCCACTACTTATTATCTTATAATAAGTCAAAGCTCCACCTAAATATGAAGCTTAGGAGTTGCTTGCTTCTGAATCACAGTTCTCCCTAATGGCCACTAGTTTTGTAGCTCCAATCTTAGAAAAAGCTCAACCTAGTAGGAGGAATACGAATCGCTCCGTAATCTGTCAATTCAGTTGTTATATCGCCAACGCCTGGCCTCTTCCTTCAACCCTTAATTCATGTACTAGTGTACTTATAGCCCCACGAGGAAAGGAAGTGACAAGACACGGAATGCTTGGCTATTTGCAGCATGAGAGCTGATTACCCAAGAAATTTCTGAGGGGAAAATAGATCTCAACAATGAAAACATAGGAGGCATTATTAGCGAGATACAATGGTGAATAGCTGCCCAAAAAAAGACTTGCTTGAAGGTTCAAGGACCTTTAGTATTGTACCAATGTACCCTACCCCCAAACCAACTGCCTTCGCAACTAGTGACGACTGCTGAGATGAAAATGTAATAAATAAGAAGTTAGTGCCATGCTTTAGTTCAAATGACTAGAAATCGTACCAAGTTACTGGTATGGATTGAAAATTTTTAATAAGTCTTTCCATTTGAAAATATGATGAATGTAAATTGAAGCTTAATGTCATGCTCCGCCATATTCTAGAAATTAACAAGACACTCATGGGATGGAAGATTATAGAGAATGTCGGAATATAGAGATGCATCCATGAGACTCTAGAAGATTCTACCACATTATGGAGAATGCTAAATAGAAAAGCTCCAAGGAAAACTCGAGAGCAACCTAGAAAGTTCTAGGGCCATTATATATATAAGAGAGAGGAGTGTAAAACACTCTAGAAACTAGAATAATCTAATGTATTCTAGAATGTTCCATTGGGTTTGGAGGATGCTATAAATAAGAGCCCCCACACCCCCCCCCCACTAAAAAAGAATCCAAGCTTTCAAGAGTTATAATTTTTTTTTACTTAGTGAAATGTTCTTTTCTCCAATACTTCTCCCTACTCTTCTTAGAGTGGTTTGTGTTCGCAAGTTCAAGCGTTGTGAGGATTAGACTGATTTAGTATTAAATAAGAGCGCTAAAGCCAAACAAGTGACTTGGAGAAAGTCCATGACAATTGGTATCAGAACATTGGTTTTGAAGGTATGACAAAAAGCGTTAAAGAGCACGTAATAGAGTTTGAAGACACTAATGTGGAAACATCTCAATAAGAACGAGGTCGTCAGGATCAAAGAGATCCAACTGCATCCAAGCCACATGGAAGGTCCAAGGAGATCATGCATGCTTTGATTCACGCCTTGGTCGGGTGAAGGATGCGATGAATGGCATAGAGGCCGGGATAGAAAATCTTGGCCAAAAGGGTATGGACTCGAGGAGGAGGACATCACCATCCATTCAACGATCAGAGGTATGATGCTCCAATCAGAGGAATCCTTAAAAAACCAAATGGCTAAGATGTGGGAGGAATTGATAGGGGAGCTCCCAGAAGTACAAAGAGCCCATGAAGAGGAGATGAGCGATATAAGTGCTAGTTTAAAGGAAATGCTTGGGGATTTCGCTATGGAAGAGGTCACCACTAGTGACACCCACCAGTCACCATACTCTCGAAGCCAAGAGGACCGAAGTTCTAAAACTAGAGAGCCTTGGAGGAGCTCTTGACACAAAGTTGATAACTTCTTGTGAAGACTTCAACAATATTTCGGAGCGATGGGGATCACTGAGGAAGATGCAAGAATTCAATTTGCAGCTCTTTATCTCTTGGACAATGCTATGCTATGGTGGAGAAAAAGGCGTGGAGATATTGAGAAAGGTATGTGCACCATATCTATCTTCAATAACTTCAAGAGAGAGCTAAAGAGACAATTCTACCTTGAGAACGTGGAGGATGAGGCTAAAACCCGATTGCAAAGGCTCAAGCAAGAGCGTTCGATTCGGGAATATATTACAAAGTTTACTAGCCTGGTTCTTGAAATTGCCCACATGTCAGACAAGAATGCTTTATTCAACTTCATGGATAGACGCCAACGATGGGCGAAGACAAAGCTTAGGAGGCGTGGAGCATAAGATCTCACTACTTTCATCGTCATTACAGAATGCTTGGTCAACTATACAAAAAAGTCTGCAAAGTCAAAAGATAAGAAGGGTGTCCATGTCAAAGATAGGGAAGACAAGAATCAACATAAGGAGGAGACTCGTCACGAATCGACTACATCCAAGGCGAAAGACAAATGGAAGCCTAGAAATGACAACCAAATCACATAACAAATGCTTCCTTTGTGAAGGATCTTATTGGGCGAGAGATTGTCCTCAAAAGAAGGCTTTGAACTCTCTCCTTGCAATTCATCAAGAGGAAGAGGTAAGTGATATGACAACACAAGTTGAATCTATACAACTGTTGAATGAGACGCAAGACCCAACAAAACCCTAAACAAAGGGGTTACTCTTTGCAAAGATGATAATAGGAGAGAAGACCACTAAGGCAATGATGGATACGGGCGCTTCTCACAACTTCATCTCCGTGGAAGAAGAAAAAATGTTAGGTTTGCAAATAACTGAAGAAGGAGGCTCCATCAAGATCGTCAATTTAGCAGCTAGGTCAGTCCACAAAATAGTCAGAGGAGTAAAGGCCAATATTGGAACATGGTCAGATACTTTAGACTTCTCTATCATTCCAATGGATGATTTTTGTGTAGTTTTAGGGATGAACTTCTTGGATCAAGCAAGAGCCTTCCCACAATGTCTTTTGCAAATAGCATGTGCATCATGGAAGAAAATCAAGCTTGCTTAGTACCGATAACGATGATTAACAAGCATGAAGTCAAAATGCTATCGGTCATCGTTTTCGAGAAGGATATTCGACAGAACAAGGGGAGAAACTTGGTTGTTCTTCATGACTCGGATGGAGAAGAGAAGCCTCGAGGAGGCATGCCAAGGGAAGTGGTGGAGGATCTACCACCAAGAAAAGGAAAAGATCAATGGATTAGGCAGGAGCCAAGGATGGACTTGCCAGCCAGAAAGGAAGAACCCAAGTTGGCCGAGAGCAAACAAAAGAAGCGGTTTTGAGTGCCAAGAGGAAGCCGCAACGAGAGCATTGTGAGCTTAAGTGGGGGAGACTGTTATACTCTGCTATATTCTAGAAATTGGCAAGGCCCTCATGGGATAGAAGGCTCTAAAGAATGCCATAATATAGAGATATCCATGAAACTCTAGAAAATTCCACCACATTCCGGAGAATGCTAAATGGAAAAGCTCCAAGGAAAACTCAAGAGTAACCTAGAAAGTTCTAGGGCTATGTATGTACATAAGAGAGGAGAGTAGAATTCTCTAGAAACTAGAATAACTTAATGTATTCTAGAATGTTCCCTTGGGCTTGGAGGAGGCTATAAATAAGAGCTCATCCCCTCTTTTTTAATCACGTAAAAAAGCATTCAAGCTTTCAAGCTTTCAAGAGTTATAATTGTTCTTTCTTAGTGAAGTGTTCCTTTTTCCAATACTTCTCCCTACTCTTTTTGGAGTGTTTTCTGCTCACAAGTCCAAGCGTTGTGAGGATTAGGTTGATTTAGTGTTAAAAAAGAGCACTAAAGCCGCATGGGTGACTTGGAGAAAGTTAGTCCGTGAAATTAGACTAAGTTTTTCCTACAAAAAAATAGTAGACTAAGAGAAAGTTGGTTACTGGGAAAAAAGAGGTTTGACTGTTTAGGCGCAGAACAATGATATTCCTTCTTGTGTAAACCCACTGAGTCACAAGATCAAGGCAGCGAGACCATTTAGAAGTGTGAAGTTAGACACTACCTTGGACAAATCCACTTTTTGTAATAAGAGACGAGTTTATAGATAAATTAGGATAGCCATCATGCCCAACATGCTCTTAAAACAAAATTAATATTGTGGCTTCCAAAATGTTTTCAAAAAGAATGAAAACATGACATATCATTTGATCTATTGTAGTTCGACAGTTTAGTAAGGGCTCTTCTCATCTACCGCCATGTGAAGATATTTTAACCCCCCGTTCAAGGCCTTCATTGAAATAGTCAAATATTAGAAATCAACAAAGCAGGGGTAGAGTTTTTTTGGGTCACGGTGATGCATCAAGGCCAGTTCAACATCTACGGAATCAACTAAAGTCAGTTGTGTAGCATAGACCCTTTCTAGTTCTCTTTATCTTCAAAGCCAGTCTTCCTACTACCACCCAAGGAACTCAAAATGAATTGTCATAAAAGCAACTCAACTTATATTGCCAAAAGAGAGAGGCTTCACATTTAGGGGCACTCCTCAAAGACATATTATATTCACCTCTGGGAGACTCTCTCCTACTAGACTAACATCTTAGTATGAACCGAACAGGATAGAATGGTATAAATAGAAACTACTTAAATATTATTACCAAGATTGATACCCTTCTTCCCAGCCTTAAGCCCTAGAAACTCCTACTAAAGTATTGAGACTAGATGCCTTAAACAGTGGTATACAAGCTAGGCCTCTTAGTAGATTAGCCAGCTTAGGCCATCTTATCTTGCCATGTAATATGCCCTATCAGGAAAATCTCGTTAAACCCGCAAGAGAATCTTATCAAAACTATCGTCTTCTTTCAACGCTTTTTCTTAATAATATTTTTTTATAATAATTGTACTTCTGCCTTAACAAAATTTCAAAGATTACTTCAATCATTTCATTATCAGTCAAGTTTTAGCACAGGTGTTGCATATTTAAATTTAAATAAAGAAAAAGGTAATTATTTTGTGGCTTGACAAACCTCAATTTTATTTGCATGTAAGGATACTACATATCAAATTAGTTGCATTAACAAATTCTAACCCAAACACTTCTTGCATTCAAAATACAGAGTATTATAAACATGGTAAACATATATGCAAACCCTCCAAAAAAATGACACAAGTAGAAAATAAGGGTTTGGCAAGATACGTGATTACATCTTACACTATCTATGGATAGTCAGAGATACTTATTGACTAAATGAAGAATTAAAACAGAAATAATAAAAAAAAGAAGGTTAAAACTACATCCACAAATCTTTATTCCAAGAAAAAGAATATTTATTTTCAATGAAACTCTATTTGGTGTAGAAACATTGCTATAAGAAATAACGTAAAAGAATTCAGCAAAATAGCAGCTGATTTGGCCTCTCTTCTTGTCCTCTTGATATCATTTTTTCCTGCTAAAACTTTAGTCAGTGGGCATGGTGCTTGCCCAGCAATTTTACATCACTTTGTCCACCATAATATCAAATCCCATGGAAGCTTAAGCAAAAATAAAAGGTTTCAAGAAATATCTTTTGGAGAGTTCTAGAGAAGAAAGTTGTTGACATGACTTATTTTCAAGTCAATAAGAAAACGTTCGCGCATTTTATAATTTGATCACCCAAAGTTACACTTCTGTCTTGTTGACATGACTTATTTTCAAGTCAATAAGAAAATGTATGCCAGAGCTATTACTTGTGTTCAAACATAATAAGGATTGACCATCTATTTTCCTATGTTAGTTGGATTACATCAGAGATCGGTTTTAAGCCCATATATTTTTGCCTAGTTATGGATGCTCTTACTGGATATTTACATGAGAATGTACCTTGGTGTATATCTTTCACTGATAATATCCTTCTTGTGGATAAGAGTAGAGAAAGAGCTCAAGAAAAACTTGAATTATGGAGATCTACACTGGAGTCTAAAGGCCTTCATTTGAGTAGAACTAAAACCAATACATGGAATGTAATTTTACTAGTAGTAGCTCTAGCGACAGAGTTGTAATTATGAGTGATCAAATCATTAAAAGGTGTAAACACTTTAGATGTCTCAAGTTTACTGTTCAACGTGATGGTGATAAAGATGGGGATGTTATTAGTAGAATTCGAGTTGGTTAGTTGAAGTGGAGGAATGCTTCGGGTCTATTGTGTGATAGAAAAGTATTGCTTAGACTGAAAGGAAAATTTTATAAAATGGTGGTGAGACCTGCAAGGCTCTTTGGCATAGTATTTTGGCCTTCAAAGAGAAGCATAAAAGTGTTGCCAATATGAGAATGCTTAGGTGGATGAGTCGCTTTACACTTAGAGACAAAATGTGAATTGAATAAATCTGTGATAGGGTTGGTGTAGCTCTAGTGGCAGACAAAATTAGAGAGAGTTGTCTTAGATGGTTTGGTCACATGAAATGTCGAGCATCTAATGATTTGATTAGGAGAGTAGATGTCTTAGATTCAATTGATGTTAAAAAAAGTAGAAGTAGACCTAGAAAGCCTTGGGCATATTGTATAAAAGATGATCTTAATTTATTAGAATTAAATAAAAATATGACGCTCAATAGGACACAATGGAGAAAAAGGGTTCATGTTTTCGGCGTTCATGTTTCATGTTTTCGGCCCCACTTTGTGGGATAAAGGCTTGTTGTTGAAAGTTGGCTTTTGCACCATAAAACTTGGGTGCCAAACCAAAAATTAAAAAATTTAAAAAAAAACATAATCACATTTGACTAGGTCACAAATTAGTATGCTTGGTTTTCACATAACAGCAGATTTTAAAAGCACTGCTTGGTCAAAGTCCTCTCATCAAGAGCAAATATTGGAATAAATACTAGCCTATGTAAATCATAAGCACAATATACATATGGCTTCTACTTATGAACATATTCACGGATTATGTCACTACTGAAGTGAAAACGGGGAATTGGATTAAAATTTCAGTTTGGAAGCCTTTGTGACTTTTTGATGATACAAGTTTCATTGCAGGGGAGGTGGGGATAAAACTGGAAATTTTCAGATTTTTATAGTATTACCACATATAAGAGGAGGATTATTTGAGTATTTATTATATGTATTTTATCAGAGAAATTGTGGAAGTTCATATTATCCATGTCAATTAAAGAGCATGGATGCAACAAACTGAATTTTTCGGGTAGTTTTCGAGTTTCAAAATTTTTTGAATATTTGTAATCCTGAAATGCCCAGTTTTTTTGTATTTCTATCAAATGTTGTGATTGGTGGCGAAGGAACAATACCACATTTTAGAATTTTCTAATAAAAGTCAGATTCACTAAAATTTTTAGAAGATTGAGTGCAATCCAAAATGGTAAATTCGTTGTGAACAAAATGGATGGAATTTTTATTTAGAAATTATATGGTGGATAAAACTTGATGAGCGCTTACCATAAAACTAACTTTTGTAATTTGTTGCAATTTTATGAAACTATTTTAATTCAAAGCCATTTCGTAAGTTTAAGACTTCTGTAGAAAATTCGATTCTATATAGCATTGAATTTTGGGAGAAATTATTTTTGCATGTGTTGAATTTTAATCTGAAATTTATATCATTAATTGTGCTTGATTAAAGTGGTGGGTTTTAACCAAATTTTACAATGTTTTGTGACTTCTATACTTTTTTTGTTGAGTTTTCTAAGTAGGAAAAAATGTTGTCAAATTTGATCGTCTTAAGATTCCTGCATGATTTGATCATCTATAGATCAAATAGTGGTTAGATGAAAGAGCCTAATGATTTATTCGAACAATAACACATAGATGATCAAATGACTGGACATTTGATGAGAATTGAATATCATGTGTTCAAGAGATTGCCAAATTTGTAAACATACTAACATTAGATACTTTCCTTATACAGATGAAGATCTTTTCTTGGTCTTTAAGCTTTAGTGTTGGTGAGGTAAATCCTTGGACATGAAAAATTCAGATTTTGTGTGCAGTGTGGATCACAAAAAAGAAAGATTTTGAGTTGAAATTTGGTTCCATTGGGTTGAGTGGAAAAGATATATTCGAACAGATACCATGAGGGATTGTTTGTATGGCTCATGTCTGTAGTGGTTAACTGTTCTCCTCATATTTGTGTTTCAGAGCTTTCACTTGCAGTAGGATCAAATGGCAAACTTTCACTATAGTTTTTACTACATTGCAGTTCATCATCATTTTAGCACTAAGAATGAATCCTAGAATGTTTTTTTGCTTTATTTCACCTAATATAGACTTATTGGTGTGCCCGTGAAATTTCAACAGCATTTCAACTTAGGAATTTACCTAAGATTTCAGCAAGGCTTTGTTATCACCTTGAGTTGTGCCGCGGTGGGTCCGTCATGTCTGAACCAAAGAAAATTTGAGGCATAACATCTAGATAAATAGCTATGCCTCGAGCTAGACACAACCATGGTTCTATGAGGTCATTAGACAGCGACAAGCATGCTATTGAACTGTGGCACCACTTAGGCAATAACCTCCACAGAGATAACTACAACTTGATAACCAAGGAGAATTAGATCTAGCATTTGATATATTTGAAGAGACATATGAAGGCAGCTTCATTAACATGACATGGAACTAAAAGAAGAATAAGGAAAAAAGGTTATAGCACTTTTAACTATTTAGCCTTCATGGAAGCAAGGTGATCTTCTCTAATATGCTCGTAAAGAGGGATTTGGATTGGGCTTCATTGGGTTGAAAGAGGAAGACATAGTGGCTTTGGAAAGCATGCAATAGTCATAAATGGAAAAGGGTTAGTTTGTTGATTTAGTAAATACTAAATCCCTACGCTACACATATTATTATGAGATGTTTCCCTCATGGTTCACCCAAAATCAATAAATAAATTTTGCCAATATTATTCTTGTTCAATTCCCTACTTGGCAATATAATGTGATCGACCGTGTGAGATAAGGCCTCTATTATTCCAAGCCTAAACCAATAAAAAGAAGGCATGTGCACAAATGGAGTGGTGAGTTATAAATTGGGTTTTTCATATTCATTGATTTATCTAATCATGTCTTTTATTGGAATGACGGCTTGTGAATTGGATAGCAGCCTTGCATTTCTTCCACAAAGAATGTCATGTTATCCATATATAGCATCAAGAAGAAGCCTTTAATTTTTCAACGGTTGATGCCTTCAAGAGCTCCATAATGGAGATTCTTTAAGTAATACTCCAAATATTATCATAACATTCTTTTCCAATAATCCTACAATTGGCTATAAACTGCAAGAATGAAAAAAATCAATCCTTAAATGGAAATAAAAACAAAGGTAATGTACTATTCATATAAAAAAATATTACATCTTTCTAACTATAATATTAAAATAATCATACGAAATTTAAACTAACTATTCATTATCTTTCATTACCTTTTCTTTGAAATCACAATTGGTAGTCTCATAAATGTAAAGAGCAAAAATTGCCTGCTAATCATTGAGTGGATCTTAAGAAAAATTTCTTTATTAGGAGGATGAGAAGAAATTATGATGTAAGTGAAGAAAAAAAATATCATGCAAAGCAGAATTGCTCTATGAATCTCAAATCTCTACAATCATCCTAGTACTAATGTTACTGATATCTAATTAATTAAAGCGAGAAATGAAATCCGCGTACAATAATGGATTAATGAAATATATAAGCATCAATACATCAATGTATTTAAGCAATAAGCAATTGAAAATTTTTACCTTGTACCGTCTTCATCCTGAACCTCCTCCAAAGCATTATTTCCACTTCCCACTCCTCCCTCTAAATCAATTGGAGAGCCTAGATCAGAGGTAGACCGACTCCCGACCATCAAGCTCCCATCCCCACTGTGCCCGGATTCCATTTGCCGCGGCGAACGCCTCCTCCGATACTCCACACAAACACATATCATGTGAAGCACGCACTGCAGTGCGTACCCAGCGATCCACAGCCCCAGCGGCATAGTAGGCCGCTCGTCCCGGCTCATGAACAGAACTCCAACAGCCACCACCACAAAAGCCATGTTCCACAGGACGTCGAGGATAATCACTGGTCTAGAATAAGCCCAATCGCCCTGACGCTCCTCCAGCTGTTCTGCAGCCGTCTCCCTCACCAGCATCGACGGCTCCCTCATCATTCGGCGGTTTCTTGTCCTCCAAAGAAACCGCGCTGCCCCCCTCAAGCTTGGCCTCCTCGACGGCCGTGATCCGCGCTCGTCCCCGCCTCCGCCCCGTGCACCGAGCAGCGGCACGGGGTCAATTGCGGCAGCAAGCGGATTGAGCGTCCTCGTTGCCGACATCTGGAACGAAGAGAGTACAAAATTGAGAATTTCAGATACGAATTGAGCCGAGGAAACCCTAGAAAATCTGCTCTATCTCTGGGCAAGGACGCGGGGAAACGAGCATGTCACAACACTCCTGTGATTTTTTTTTTTTTTTTTTTTTTTTTTTTTTTTTTTTTTTTTTTTTTTACTTATATAGCACCTACTTCTATATACTTTATCGACAAATAAGAGCAAAGAAACTAAGAATCAACACAAATTCAGAAGGACAAGAGATTTAATGAGATTCGGCAAAATTTATCTATGTTTTCGGGAGCAGAGGCGATTTTCCTTTCAATTCCAGAAAAGAGTACAAGCTACAATTTTTCAACAAGTGGTATCAGATAAATTAGAGCAACCAAAAAACAAGAATAGACACAAATTCAGAACATCTCTGATACCACTAGTTGAAAAATTTATGTCTTAACACCTAAATTTTGCATCTTTACACTCATTTCACCCAAATCTTCAATATCACATTAAAAATGCCGACATGTTAAGTTTATACATTTATATAAAAATTAAACTTTAAATATTAGATTGTAAATACAAAAGAATTGAGCAGATTTAGAGGGCTACCAAAACATACTTACATGAAACTCATACTTTATTATTTACGTATAGAACATCTGAAATTATTTAAAAGCACAAAAGTAAGACTATTTTCTCCTTCATTTCTTCATGGTGGCTCCATTCGTTGAAGAAATATATAACAAAGTAAGGAAATGGTTCTCTTTGAGGCTTGAATCCTCTCTAAGATTCAGAAACAATTAAACCGAAAAACTAAGCATTTAAATTTGAGGACTGTCAATAAAACATGTTATGATTTACTTTAATTCAAGTATGATCTTATACACCTTTATTATTTGTAAATTTGTTTATGATTTGTATTTATATGTGGTCACATTTGAATGAATGTACTATACATTAATAGATAAGTTTGTGAAGATTGAAGCTTAGAATGAATTTTCTTTTTCTAAAGCAATATAGTAAGTGTGATTTCAGATTCAATTTGATAAGTCAATTAATTTTGATATACTTCAATTAAGTTCTTCTACATCCTCAATACATAATAGCAAGAGGTATCATGAAAGTAGTTCTTCAAGTGTTTTTCTTACCATTGTGATCATCATTATCAGGCTTACATGATCTTTTGTGGTTGTTTTTATGTGTTGTTATTCTTCATTAATTTTTGGCAATGAGTGGTATAACTTACTTCAGAAAAAGAAATTGCTTGGTTGGGAATATGCAAATGTCAGACGATTTTGCAGATGGGGTGGTTTACAGTTAATTGAGAAGAGAGTACAAAATTGAGAAATAATGGCCTTACAGTTACAATAATACCATCTTATGAAGAGAGTACAAAATTGAGAAGATGAGGTGGTTTACAGTTAATAGAACAGCTTTTATGTATCAGTGTCAAACGCTTTTGCAGTAAATTAACCTCTTAATAGGGACTGAGAAAAATGGATTGATAAAGTTGTTTCTAGTGTGCATTCACTATTTTTTATATTATATTAACTAGTTAATTTTATATATTGTTCTTATTAAGAGTTTAAGGGATGTTAATTCTTTTTTCCTAGATAGTTTTAATCATAACATAACTATATATTATGTGCCTTCCTTATTCATTAAATTGTTTAAAGTCTATCTATTTAGACTTTATTTTTTTTAATGGTCCAATCCTAAATTTGAAGAAAAGCATGCTTTCTTTGAAATTTTCATTGGAAGCTTTAGAGGATGTGTGATTTTATTTTTTTCAAGCATTACCTTGAAGTACTTTGATTTCAAGCATTTCAATTTTTTTTATTGTATAATCTTTATTTCAATTATATTATCTTTAGAAATAATGGCCTAATGATATGGTTGGGATTAATGTCAAACTTTAAAAACAATTATTCTTTATGGTTTGATCCGGACGAGTGATGTGTAGAATGATCTTTAATGCAAATTTTCATTTTACAACAACATTCACTTTTTTTGTGGTATTGTTGTGATTTTCGAGTAAAGTTGGGAAATACGATGGATTCGTATTGTGGTGGCAATGCGGTGACATTGTGATGATATTTTAGTGATATTATGATGGTATTATGGTAGTATTGTGAAGATATTGTGATGGTATTGAGGTTGTGCAGAGGGATATAATATCATCATAATACTATCATAATGTCATCATCATACTACAACAATATCACCACAATATCATTACAAAACACCATTATATGACCACAATTACAATAATACCACAATAATTCCACTTCAATATCACCAAAATATCACCACGGTACAACAACATTACCACCACCTACAACAATATCACCACAATATCATAACAAAACATCATTATATAACCACAATTACAAAAATACCACAATAATTCCACTTCAATATCAACAAAATATCACCACGGTACAACAACATTACCACCACAATTACATTTTAACACCACCATAATACAACCATAATATTATCACAACAGCACCATAATATCACCACAATACTATCACAATATCAATTCACCTCAATTTCACTTCAACACCACCACAAAGAAGTTGGATAACATCATAATTTATTATTTCTTTATAATTCATATTCTAATTTACACATGTCTAGATATGTCAAACCATCAAATATTCATTTGAAATGGAATATAATCAAATTGTTAGAAATTAATTGAAGTATATGAGAATTAAATGTCTTATCCATTGTAATATCTTCTCTTCTGCTGCTATATCATAGTAAACATATATGGATTGATACAAAAATATACACTTATCTATAAATGATAATTATCAACAAATGATTTTTATAGATGGTTTAGACACAATATCAATATTTCATTTTAGTCTCTCCTTTTCTTATAATGTTTTTTTTTTAATCTGGCATTAGAAAAACCATTTGGACGCTTCTTTGTTACGTCTTCTAGTTTCCAAGTGCATTATGTCTTCTCGATCTTCTTTCTATTAAACTTGTACTTGAATTGAGGTGATTTTCTCACCAATAGTGAGTTAACATGGTCAAACATTTTTTTTCAGTGACTCCAACATATATTTTTTCGTCTCTTGATTGCCTTAGGACTTCGTGCTTGTTTGATATGAATATTTATGGATGCGAGTTCAAATTACGACACCACTTCAAGAACCATTTTTCACCTGAACTCGTTGAAATATCTAACCATTTTCAAATAGAAATGTATCTTAGCGCCTAAAGACTATCGCATGAGGAGCTACTTATCTGATATCTTTGTTACAACCCAACTTGTTGCAACCCGTCATATTGAGGTGGGTCGCATCATGCTGATGTCATAACAGATAAATTATTACCTAATTTCTATTTAGAATGAATCTTATTTACTTATTTTCTATTCAATTTTGATAAATTTAGAGCTGCTAATATCATCAAATATTATAAAATAAAACTTTTCAAAATTCATTCAGATCATATCAATACACGATAAAGGAAACTTATACAACAATCATGATTTAATATTTTTATCAAAATAAAATAAGCATCACCGTGACTGTCAAAAATATAAATCTCGGGACTGACAGATTTAATATCAGGCTCTCACCAGTAACACGAAAGTCTCTACTCAACCTGACTCATTTTCCTTTCTTGAAACAACACATGCAAGTAAAACAGCGGTGAACAACTACAGCTCAGTAGGCTATTGAAAATCTGCTGCAGTTTTTAATATTAAAAAAATAATAGACATATATTCAAAAGAATAAATTAAAAATGATAGAACATCATGTATAATATATATATATCACAGTGCTAGTACAAAAAATTTTAACTATAATAGGCATGTGCTGAGTAACAGTATAAGCAATATGATATCATAAATGAAAGAAAATAACATGAAAATTAATTAAACTATTTTAATATTTTTTCTTTGCTCTTTGTACCTCTACTTCCACTTATACATTAACTTTCTTCATATTTCACCTATGCCCCTTATAATTTCACTTCCATTTATATATTCACTTATTCATATATGTTCAAGCGTATCAAATGCACGGATGAATATTTCATAGGTGCAAAACCCCTTATAACTCCACTTAATTGCACATAATATATAGTCGTCCAACCACAATCACCTACAACTCCCCCATTTTTAATCATCATTTATGGTACATTTTTATGTTATAAAATCATATAAATGCTAATAATTTTGATATATCAAATTTCACAATATGCTATAGAAAGTAGTACATACCAGTAGACAAAAATAATAATGTAATTTACGGAAAAAACAACTCTTCACATATTGGCAAATACAACTTGAAAAACCACTTTTATAGAATTTCCAAAATAATATTTAAAGCATTTCTTATTCTACAATAAGTTTATCAAGTTTAATGCACACGTCCAACTATACAACAAATACATGATAAAAAAAGAAATATTTGTACGTTAATATGTCCAACAGTACTATTTAATCTACAACATATAAAAAGTTGTGCAGTGAAAAATTTATAAATCTCCACAGATTTAAGTTTGCACGAAATTTTGATAAATAAAATACCAAAACATTATGAAAACCCAATAAAATTGAAAATTGATGTAGATTAATAGTAGCCTACCTAGAGCCAAAAAATTTTCCCAACCGGCCTGACAGACAAAATCGGCTCAACGACCTCCAAATCGAACTTTCCCTCGCTAAAATCTCTCCCTTTCTCTCTTTACGCATCTTTGTTGGAGAATGTTAAAATTAAATATGTATGGGAGGGATCCAAGTAATGGCTTAGGATATGTGATAATTATTTTTTTAATAAAGTATATAAACGGAAATTTTTTAATTATTATATTTTAATATATAATATTTATATAATTCTATTTACATCTTGAAATATAGGACTCCAAAAGTAATGAAAAGTAGTCAAAAAATATAAAATTTCTATTTACATCTTGAAATATAGGACGCCAAAAGTAATGAAAAGTAGTCAAAAAATATAAAATATGTCTAGAATACACTCATGAAGACAGTTTGCAAAACGAACACCAGATGATTCTAAAAAATCTACTTGTATAAAGATGCATCAAATCCTCTTTAAAAGAAAATCCAACAAGAACTTTTTATTCTCTTACTTCTTATTCCTATAAACAAGGTTAAAATAAGCACAAAATATAATCAAATGTACTTTATAATCTTAAAAACAATTCATAATTCGGGCATTAAACAAAATTACTAAAAAACTGCAATTAAATTGAGCATCAAATTAATTCTAAAAGCTTCAGGAAAATCAATAAACATAAAATAAGCATGTAAAACTTACCTGATCCCAAAATTAACTCTTAACAGATGCAGAGGTATGCTATAGTAGCAGGCATTACATCTCCCCCCATTTCAGAAAAATGTAATACTCGACATTCAAAATTACTAACTAGCAAACAAATATGAAAAAAACTTACTCATATGGAATTCATCTTTTTCCAAGTGACTTCCATTTCAAATTTGTGAGCATCTTTTTCCAAGTGACTTCCATTTCAAATTTGTGCTTCCGTTGATCTTTGACCATAGGGATCTGCTTGCTCCTCAATTATCTCGCATCAAAGGCCAAAATACATCCTGGTTTCTCTCTATAGGTCAAGTTAGGTTGTTTCTCAACCTTATCCTCAGGAACTTTGTGTTCAATACCAGAAATATATTTTCTTAAAATAGATAAATGAAACACATCATGCACGTCCGACATATGATCAAATAGTAATAATCGATAAAAAGAATTATCAACCCTACCTATCACCTCTAAAGGGCCTGTGAATCGGACTTAGTTTTCCCACTCTATCAAATCTAATTACCCATTTAATTGAATTGTCATTCAAAAATACAAAATCTCACACTTGAAATTCAACTACTCGATGTTTTGGGTCATAATAATTTCTCTTTCTATCTTATGCTACTCTCGGTCCATCTTGGATCGATCTAATCATTCAATAACATCATCAAATAACTCAGAAATAGGGGTATAAACTAGCCCAACATAAACGAGTTGAGGCTATGTTCATGTTCCATTCGTTTGTATTTACACCTATTTGAAATCAACTCTCTCGTGATTGAATTGGACTCGCTAAGAGTCTTATCATGTCCCACTCAATAATGTTCAATTTATTCGTGAGCAGCTCCATTTAAGCTCAAATTAAATCCAACTCAGGTTTCAAGCCAAAATTTTAGCACAAGCCATTGGAACTTTCTTGTTTTTAAACTACTGTAAAGTTATAAGAAAATTTTCCTAAGAGATGTGGGACTAAGAAATTTATCCTATTTTTAATATATATATATATATATATATGGATGCCCCAACAGTTCTTGCCGA
>NW_018164516.1:203524-216746 GCF_001263595.1 Phalaenopsis equestris | reverse complement strand
ACACACATACATACATACATACATATGATATTAAAATGATATAAATAAATTTAATTTTTTTTAATTATTGAGTCAAAATGAGTCGAACATGAACGAAAAAACTTTGGGTTTGTGTTCGCCTTGTTTATAAATAGAGCTCAAAATAATTGTTTGTATTCAGCCCGCTTGGTTAATGAACGAATCGAACACGAGTAATTTAACGAGTCGAACACGAGCTGTTAGTGAACGAAGAGCTTTTTTGATAGCCTTACTCGGAACTCATTAATCTTATTTCACCGAACTCTATCTAAGATAAATATGTCCTACACTTTCTGCCATATAATGTCTTATATGGTGTCATGTCAATACTTATTATAGGCAAATTCAATCAATGGAACATGATCCTCCCAACTACTTCCAAAATCAAGTGCACATAATCTCAATTGATCCTTTAAAACCTGAACAATCCTCTCAAACTGACCATCTGTCTGCGAGTGAAAAGGCATACTGAAGTTTATCTTAATCCCCAGACCTTCCTGAATGCTTCTAAAAAATCTAAAAGTGAATCTACCATTACGATCAGAAATAAAAAACTTTAGTATCACATGTAATCTGACAATCTCATTTATGTATAACCATGCCAAATTCTCAGTTGAATCTGGTTGTCTCATAGGAAAAAAATGTGCAAACTTCATCAATCAGTCAACCACCACCCATATTGCATCATGACCTTGCCTAGACCTTGGAAAAGCCATAACAAAACTCATAGTGACATCCTCCCACTTCCATTCAAGAATACACAAAATTTGCTACAAACCACTAGGTCTCTGATGTCATGTTTTCACCATCTTACATGTCTCACATCTTGAAACAAACTTAGCCACCTCAAGCTTTAATCCATGCCACCAAAATATCAACTTCAAATCTTGATATGTCTTACTGCTCCCTAGATGAATTATATATCTAGAATAATGAGCCTCATGCAATATCTCCTTCCTCATATCACCATTCGCAGAAACCTAAACTCGATGCCCACAATTCAATATCCCATGATCATCTACATGTAGCTCAGGTCTTTTACCTACACAATTCTAATCAACTAATCTGGCATATTCTTCATCTAGCCCTGAGCTTTCTTAATTGTTTCCTGCAAAAGAAGCTTGAACAATCATATGTGAACCTACTATATCCACATCACCAAAATGAATAACATCCAACTTCAATCTCTCCATCTCTCAAATTAAAGTCTCAACAAATGTAATCAAACAAGCTAGCACACAATATATTTTCTACTCACACCATCATTTATCACATTTGCCTTACAAGGTTGATATATAATGTTGAGATCATAATCTTTGATCAACTCCAACCACCTCATATCTCAAGTTTAGCTCCTTTTGAGTGAAGATGTATTTCAAGCTCTAATGATTTACATAGATCTCACATCTAACTCCATATAAATAATGTTTCCATTTTTTTAATTCAAATACAATAGTTGTCAACTCCAAATCATGAGTAGGATAATTTTTCTCATGTGGCTTCAACTGTATGGATGCATAAGCAACAACTCTCTCATCTGCTACAACACATAACTCAGTCCTCTTAAAGAAGCATCAGTGAACACCTGAAGCCCTCAGCACCAATTGGAACTATCATAATGGGTGTCGATAACAAGCAATACTTCAACTTAAGAAAATTAGCTTTGCAGTCAGGTGTCCAGTCAAAAGGAACTATCTTATGAGTCAGTCTAGTCAAAGGAACTGCAATCTGTGCAAAGCCTTTAACAAACTTCCTATAATAACATGCAATGTCTACAAAATTTAGACATTGTAGTTGGCCTTGACAATACAACAATTGTTTGCACCTTATGATGATCAACTGAAATACCTTTGTCACTCACCACATAGCTCAAGAATGAGATGGATTTTAACCAAAATTGACGCTTCAAGAACTTAACATATAGTTGATGTTGTCTTAATGTCTCCAACACCAATCTCAAATGCATTGCATGATCTTCTTCAAACTTAGAATACACCAATATATCATCAGTAAAGACGATAACAAATTGCTCTAGATATGTTTTGAAGATATTGTTCAGTAGATTCATGAATACTGTCGGAGCATTAGTCACACCAAAAAACATGACCAAGAACTTATATTATCTATAACAAGTATTAAAAAATTGTCTTCATTACATCATTTTCCTTCACCCTCAACTGATGATACCCGAATCATAAATCTATCTTCAAATACATAGTATACCTTCAAGCTGGTCAAATAAATCAACAATCCCGAGCAATGAATTCTTGTCTTGATGGTCACTTTATTCAAATCTCTATAATCAATGCACATACGTATAATACCATCCTTATTTCGCACAAACAACACATATGTACCTCAAGAATATACACTGAGTCTGATAAAACCCCTATCCAACAACTTTTGCAACTGTATTTTCAATTCCTACTGTTCTTTAGGTGCCATTTTAAAGGAGCCTTTATAATAAGAGATGTACTAGGTACAACCTCAACATAGAACTTAACTTTTCTCTCATGAGGAAAACTCACCAATTATTAAAAAAAATTAGAAACTCTTTTACTATAGTAAGCTCCTTGATAGTTACAATGGCTTTACCCTCATCTTTCACATACACAAGAAATATATCATTTCCCTTCTTCCATAATTTATTTTGTGGAGCTGATCTCAATGATGATAGGAAACCTTGATACCCCGGAAATAAAAGCTTTCATCGCCAACACATAAAATAGCTTTCTTCCTACTACAATCATTAAAAGCTTCATATGTGCTCAATCAATCCATATCCAAGATAACATCAAATTCAGTCAAAAGCAGCACAATTAACTCAAACTCCAACGTTCTATCTGAAATCTTAATATCATAGATAAAACCTTGTCTAGCCATCAAATAATCTCCAATGGATAAAAGAACATAAAAGCTGGAAGCTAAAGCGAAAGGAAGGATGCTTTAGAAAGCAAGAAATCTCAAGATATAACTAAATGACTAGCTCCAGAATCAAATAAAATTTTTTAAGGCTTTGCATAAATGAAAGTTGTACCTGTCACAACATTGGATGCATCCTTAGCCCCTTACTTAAGTCAAACTATAAACTTTACGCCGAGTTGGAGTAGGAGTAACAACAGTAACATGCTATCTTGGACTCTCTCCTATCTGCCTTCCAAAGAATCTCCCACCACCTCTACTAAATGATCATTCACTTAAAGTTTGTGATGGGATCACCTCCTACCATCTATCAACCCGCTGATCTAAAAAAGTATCAGATCTACTCTGAGACACTTTCTTAGAACATTGTGTTATCTTGTGCTCAGGTTAATCACGCTTAGAACACTGCCCATAAAATAAATAACGTTAATCGTGATGTATTCTTCCACATGAAGTACAAATTGGAGCATTACTCATGAGACAAATGAGCTTCAAGTTAGGGCTGTCAAAAAAGCTCGTTGTTCGCGAACAGTTCGTGTTCGGCTCGTTCGTTAAGTAAACGAGTCGAACACCAATAAGTTTTTAAAGCTCGAATTATAAACGAGCCGAACACGAACAACTCTTTGTTCGCTCGTGTTCGGCTCGTTTTAGCTCGAAATTATATATATATATATGTCTCAACAAATGGTCCATGTTCGAATCCCACACTTGTTGACATCTTTTTTTTTTCAATTTAATTTTTCCGAGCCAATTTCGAGTTAAACACGAGCCGAACACAAACACACTGTTCATGAACAGCCCTACTTAAAGTAGACTTTCCCATTTTCTTATGTTCTTTCTGTTAATCACCCTCTGTTATGCTAACTCTTATATAACTCATGAATAGATAAAACAAATTTCAACAGATGCATCGATATGAAGAGACCCACAACTAGTGTTTTGTACTCTAAACTTTAGGCTTACTATTTTTTTTTTTATGATTTCTACAAAATAAAAATTAATTATTTGTTGATGTAATATATAAAAATTAAGAAAATTAATTTTATATCTAATTTTGTTTTATTCGTAATATAAATTTATTATTGAAAAAATTAACCTCAGCCATAATTCAGATCCTTTCCTAACATATAAAACTCTTCCTTTTTTCGGTCAACAAAGATATTTATAAAATCAAAGTTGGTGGCCAGTGATTACAACACACTCGAGGCCTACTACAAATCTTCAGTTCAAACACATAAAAATCTATGCTAGAGATGACATAAACAAATCACCCCAAAAAATCAAACATGTTAAAACAATATGATATGAATTTTTCTTGCTCCTTCCTCAAGGCACAAAAATATCTCAGATATTAATAGACTTGACTCTAGATATCTATATTTATCACTTATTTAAACAAGTCCTGCTTGGCATGAGAAGCATACAATTGTTGATGGAATCAAAGGAGGAGGAAGAGGCATGGACAGAGGAGAGGCATCACCTATATATTAGATGGTTAGAAATAACTTTTATTGAGAAGATGCGCCGCCAACAACAATACGAAATTGTTGACGGTGGCCGTGTTAAGGAGCTCTGTGACGATGATTTTGAGTTGCCGCTTCATCATAAATTTGGTCGTTTGTCGCTAGACAGCACCACCGAGTTGACCCATTCAGCGCAACCAATGAATGTGTCTTCGAAAATGCAAAAGAGAGAAAATATATAATTGGATATGTATGTGGTAAGATGCATGCAATTTTATCATTTAGTTAAAGTATTACTTGTGTGGTGTAATTTATGGCATTTAGTTTGTTGGTTCCATTCTATGAGAGCATATGTTATGTTGATTCATGGCCATTTCTTGAAAATCTGTACACTTTGGTTTTGATTTTTTCTTTTTCAATTTCTTATCTTTTGCGATTTCATTATATTTATTTATTTTTTTATTGAAACAATTAAATTTAAGTTTTTGAGTACGAAAGATTGTCACACCATATAAGTTTTTGAGTACGAAATATTTTATCAGAACTCCGCACGTAGAGTTACGTGCAGAATCCAATGAAATCACGTCACGTGGAGGTGATAGAAAAAAAAATTGGTCCGGTAACACAGGGGAATATTCCCCCTGTGTTATTCTGTGTTATTCAGGTGTTATTATATGTTATTCAAGTGTTGTTATGTTCTGAGAATATTCTCTGTGTTATAATAGCACAATAACACATTAATAACACTTAAATAACTCACAATAACACATGAATAACACACAATAACACCTGAATAATACGAGAGAAACATTTCATTGTGTTACTGGGCATATTTTATTTTTTCTTATGCCACCGCCAGATGTTGATTTCATTGGACTCCACACTTAACTCTACGTGCAGAGTCCTGATGAGGCATATTTTATTTTTTTTTATGTCACTGTCAGGTGTCTTGATTTTATTGGACTCGACACTTAACTATACGTGCAGAGTCCTGATGTAATATTATCTCTAATTTCCTAGAGGAACACTGTCGGCAAACTATTGCGCTTGCTTCTATGCTTAATATGAGAAATTGATTCCAAAGAAGATGAATCTAATAAGGGCAAATAGTGATCCCTGACATTGAAGGCAGTAATCTTTAGGAACCAATTAGTGCATAATTTACAAGAGAGTAATAATCGAAATTTTGGTAAAAAAGAATTGACTTCAAATGGTCTCAATTTGATGTGAGTTTATTCCATGATTTCCAATAATCTTCTAGCAGTGTGGTGCCATTTGGCTGTATACATCAAATCTGTTGTATTGTCCAAGTCCTCGGCTAATTTCAATTCTTAAAATCATTCAGTTCAACTCAGTAGATATGTCAACTTGTGTTAATAGTAGAATAAATTCATATAATTTGAGGCTATGGGTTCAACTCTTGCTATGAATTTCCATCGTTTCATTAGACCACAAGTGACTTAGCAAATTTCCAAAAAAAAAAAATTTATTTTATAAAACATTTGAAAATCAATAAACAAGGTTTCTATTTAAATAATGTGATACAAAGCAAAAGAAAGTAAAGTTAGTGTGATTTTTGTTTGATAAAATAATTAACTATATTATCACAAAAGTTTAGAAAAAGTATATTCATTCAAGAGAAATCCAAGCGTAAAAATTTCACCCAATATTAGACGTAAATTAAAAGAGGATCGTTAGTTGGGAGTATTCCAATAAATGTAGCAATTAATTTTTTAGGCTCCCATATGTTTATGCCAAGCGAAAGAGACTCTAAGAGAAATTCAACTTAATTTGTTTCCCTTAGTCTAGTGTTGAACACAAGAACTTATGTACCATTCTCTACATAATTGATCATCCACAATTATAATTCTCCCAAGGAAAGAATGGTGTTAGGATCGACTTCTCCACCTACATGAAGGGAAAGTGTAGTAACATCATTTATTTTGCATGTGACTTGATTGCATAAGCATGGGCAAAGGTTATTAAGTCAAATATTATAAAATCGGCAGTGTCTTAGCCTGTTATACTTACACAATTTTTATAGCTTTGCCTTACTAGGATATATTTGTGCTATTCTCATCATCAACATTAATACTTTCCAAAAAAAAATAGAGTATTTTAAAGAGAGTACAAACCGAATTCCCTCTTCTTTTGGATCACATTAACCTATCAAGGAATTAGAGAGAAATTTTTGAGATTTACATTGCTTGTCGTCTATAAGTACAAAATAATGTGATTGGGTTGAGTAAAATATACTATAATTTGTTAGTTTAATCAGCTTACTCATTATTTATATAAAAATTACTTACATCTCTACCTTAGACCATATGCAAGGCCAACATTTTTAAAGTTTCTATAAAACTTGCATATAGTAGCACCTCTTATAATCCATGGATTCTTAGGACAGAGTCAGAGATTGCGACGCTGTCAAAATATATGCTAGTCTTCTGACATAACTCTGCGCTTATTTAGATGATATGTTAGAACACCATATTAGTGGTGTACTAGGCTAAGGACTAGGATGTTAGATAGTTCTTTTTGATGTCCCGACTATAGTTCTTTGTTAGTTTGGTTGTCCTAGCCAGAAATCACCTTTTGTGCTTTTGGTGTGCTTGCATGCTTACCGATTTTGAGATGTGTGCAGTACTATACTAGGTCAATCTACTTGTAGTGAGTTATACATAAAATACATACTCACACATGTAACAAAGAAGAGCAAGTAATGATTATGACCAACTTTTTTGCAGGTGTCGCTAAGCTCCTCCAATCAGGCATGACTCATATGTGTTACATATAGGTAGTTTTTTTTGCTAACCTTATTTTCATGCAGATCGAGCCCTTTTGTTGATTATGACCAACTTTTTTGCAGATGTCGCTAAGCTCCTCCAATCAGGCATGACTCGTATGCGTTACATGTAGGTAGTTTTTTCTGCTAACCTTATTTTCATGCAGATCGAGCCCTTTTGAGTTTTAAATCAGAAATAGGGTACGAACACGGGTTTTGGAGGTGTCAGGCGGGCAGAACCACGTGACGAGTATCTGGAGCTGCTTGCTCGTGTCCTGTATTTTAATTCTAAATCTCATTTATGTATAAAATTAGGACCAAGTATTTACTTACGTGGTGCCTGACTTCATTTTTCAGTTTCTAGGATATGTTTACGAACCAACAACACCTGGTCTTTTATTATTTTTGTTTGCGTTGCTTTACTATTTTTCTTGCATGCTTGTGTGCTTAACTGGTTTCACCCTTTTTACCTTGTGGTTTTGTTTGGGAATTGTCTGAATCCCATAAGCTCTCTAAGGACCTTACATTCTAAAATTTTAATTAACTAATTGAAATTTAGGCTTAAAATATTTAGAATCTTCAAAATTTTCTCTTACTTTCCTGCATGGCTTTCGGGCCGAATTTTAAATGAGTCACATTGCATGGTTATATCCCCTGTCATACTAATATAGCCTCCACGCTTAGAACTTGAATAGATAATTGCATCATTCTACATGTCCTGAGAAGAAGTCCATGTGTTTCTTCAACATGATTAACCAAGCATAAGTTTTATACTTAGGTGGTTATCTAGCATGATTAGGGTGTTAAAGGCTTCCCCGACCAAGATGGAGAGTAAGTCATTTGTTGAGAGTGTTTTCAGTTTTGTAGCTGGACCTCTCTTTTCTTTTTCACTCCAAGGACATCCTCACCACTTTGCCAGATATAAGTCTCGCCTCTACTCTTCCTACCTACATAGGGTTATAGGACTAGAGTCTCCTTCTCTTGACCTTGGGGCTACTAAGGTCTCCTTGGATGATGCAATTCATGGATTGTTGCCAAGGGAGTCTCTGGTTGTGTTGGGCCAACTACCTTCATGACTGGGTATACTTGAGGTTTATATAGCTTAGGATGACAGATCCATGGTATTCTTACCCAGCTGTCTCTACCCGATTAAGATTAATCTTCATTTTCTTTGCTACTGTCTTTGAGTCATGTTGCTCCTTTGAGCCTTTATTGATGTGATTTGATGAGCCTCACTTAATTGATAGGTCATTGCCCATTTGACATACGCTAATTTTTCCCTTGCCATTACGATGCAATTCAGCCTTAAAGAGGTGTTTTGTTTCTTACCAGATGAGCTGATTATTTCATAGGCCTTGGTCGTTGATGAACCATTACCCATTTGGGATGTGAGAGATTCACTCTTAGCCCTATGGTTTAACAAGTACTCAGTAGGCATTGGGATGCTCCTATAAGATAACCATCTCTTTTTACATCCCTTGCTAGTCGTTACTTTAAATGCAAACACAGCTCCTTTTGATTAAGCGTATTCTTGAGCATCCCTTAAGATGTAATTGAGCAAGTGGGACATGTCCCATTTAGAGTGCCATTGAATCTAGAATAAGCAAACACACTTGAATATCTAGTTTTGGGTAGTCTAAATAGTCATTGTTTCATGGATATTCAGTTCAAGGTGTTCCCGCCGATCTTGTTTGTGTGAACACACTTGATCAATCACTTGAAGTTTATTGCACGTTGGATCTCCATGTATTTATTTCTCTTGTTTATCCCTGTGTTGTATGTCTTTACCTTGTTTTTATTTCTCTCTTCTCCAAATCATTCATATGATATGAAAGAGAGATTCACTCAAGAAAGAGAAGTATAGGATGATAAATAATCCGGTGACTCCTTAAAAAAAAGATTAAAAATAAACTGGTGACTTTGTTGGGGTTTGAGACTCTCTTCCTCATAAGAGTTGTGTTTGCTTGTTCTGCGTATCCAAGTAAATTTGCAAATTAGTGGACCCATTGGAAAATGTACTTTATATCCACTTTAGAGGTTCTGCTTGAATTTATAATGACCTAGTTTCTTACTTTTTAGCATCATTATCTTTATCTTTTTAGACCATAGACTTCGGATCCACACATCAATTGCTATGGTTAGCACCTTGATGCCATTCTGTCCTGCATTTTACCCTCGACATTTTGGCTGTTGTATTGTCGTGTACACCGAAGTTGTTGTACCTTTTTTGATTGGTTTCTTGACCTTTCTCTGTTGTGATCATAGTCTCTTTTTGCTTGACAAACGTGACGAGCGAGAAGGTGGTCATGATCTCTTCTTGCGAAGGGAACCCTATTTCTTTTCTTCCAGCATTTTTTGTGCTCCTGAGGGTGTCATAAGTTTCAATTCCTTTGAGTGCCCTTGTTGGCATCATTTTTTTCTTATATGTCATGTGTCTGGGGCATCAATATTACCTAAGGAGAGCGTCCATGTCGTTAATATTTCGAATACGGGCTAAAAATGCGCTAATTTTCATTTTGGACTTGTTTGCTGAAAAAGGTGGTCTGAACGACCCCGAACAAAGAAACAGACCACACGAGTGAGTCAGAAACGTCGATTCCACTTGAGGCGCTCGTTGCATCATAATTTCACGGGCGGGGGTAAAAATGCACAAATTATCGTTTTGACCCAAATTGCTGAAAAAGTGATCCGAATGATCCCGAACGACGTAACGGACCACACCAGTGCGTCTAGAACGTCGATTTTAAGTATTAGAAAAGTTCATTTTACTATGATAACGTGTTCGACAAAAAAGATGCCGAGATAAGGTAGTGACCAGAAAGTAGGCAACTCAAGCAGATGATATCAATCATGCAGACAACATATACATGCACATACACAACATGCAAATGAGCAAGTGGTCGGTCGATCCAGATGGAGCATCTGGTCAAACCAAAGTATTGTGCCAACCGGACTGGGGTAGCCAGCTGAAACACAAGTGATGTGACCGGTTTGGGATAACCGATCGAGGCACAAGTAGTGTCGGTGCAGGTGCAAGTGCAAGATATAAGATGCAAGTGCAACGTGCAAGTGCAAGGTGCAACGTGCAAGTGCAAGGTGCAAGGTGCAAGGTGCAAGTGCAGGTGCAAGTGTGATATATGACACATAAAATGCAACAATGCAAGACACACATATGCAAACAATGAGGTGCAAATGACCACATATGATAGCGAGTCACACTCGTACTAACGACCTTACCTAGGAAACCTAAAGTATAAACCCTTGGAAATGCGGCATCGCCACCTCTTATTTTGGTGAGGAAATGTGGGGAGTTTCTCCCCGGATCTCCGAGGGGCTTCCTTTTTCTCGGCCAACCCCGTCAACCCCGCCAACCTCGCCGGATTTTATTTATCTCGTCAGCTTTAGCCTTGCTGGTGTTGTGTTTTTTTTTTTGCCGGAGTAAAACGGTGAAGAGAAGCTTCAGATTTTGGGTTCTCCTCTGTGCTTCCTTTGCTCTCGGTGCGCATCGCCGAGCAACCCTTCTCGAAGGTATATTTGTCGTTTGTACTTCCATTTGATTCTATCAATTATTTTGGGTACTTTTTGTCTCTCATTGTCTCTTTTATTGTTTCGTGCATGTTCTACGAGACAATTGGCCCGCGGACTAGAGCACTGTCGGGGTTCGCCGGAAACGCGGGCTCTCTCTCCCTCAGCATAAAGAGAACGCATCCACAATCTTCACGGTGATGAGATCCCCTAAACTCCTAGTTGGCCCTATGTTTTAGCGGTGTCTAGGCGTGTGGGTTCGATCGTCCACACGGGGTGCGTGCGTCTGCGTGATGGATCGTCGATTTCCTAGAGCTAGCCTTTAGGTTAGGACTTCCTGTGCGTAACCAGACATCCCTCGTAGAGCCGAGTGTCTCCATTTTGTTGTGAGCCTTAACACAAGTCCCGATGGGTCGGAGTCTCTCACTCCCCTTGCTTTGGGTTTTCCCAGTTTTACTTGGAGAAGCTAAGTGGTCGGACTTGGCAAAGTGAGAGAAGCTTCGTAGCTCACTCGCTTTGCAAAGTCTGGAGGAGTTTGCGAAATGAAAAAAGCTTTATAGCTAGCCTATTTCATGACACCTTGGAGAGTTTTCCCCTCGGAGATCCGGGGAGAAAACTCCCCACATTCGCACACCAAAGCTGGAGGCGGCGATGCCACATATCTAAGGGTCTAAACCTTAGGTTTCCTAGGTGAGGTCGTTAGTACGAGCGTAGCTCGCTATCATATGTGATCATTTGCATCTCATTATTTGCATGTACATGTCTTGTATGTTACATATTGTATGTCATATATCACACTTGCACTTACACTCTGCATCTTGCATTTGCATTTTCACCTCACACCTTGCATTTACATGTTGCACTTGCATTTGCACTTTGCATCTTGCACTTGCACTTGCACTTGCACCTGCACCGACACCACTTATACCTCGATCGGTCGTCCCGGACCGGTCGACATCACTTATGCCTCGGTCGGTTATTCTGAACCAGTCACGTCACTTGTGTTTCAGCTGGCTACCCGACCCGGTTGGCACAACACTCTGGTTTGACCGGATACTCCATCCCGATCAACCGACCACTTTCTCCTTTACATGTTGTGTATATGCATGTACGTATTTGTCTGCATGATCGATATCATTTACTTGAGTTACATTTTTTCGGGTCACTGCCTTACCGGCATACCCTCTTTTCGGTGGCTACCCCGACCCGGTTGGTACAACACTCTGGTTTGACCGGATACTCCATCCCGATCAACCGACCACTTTCTCCTTTACATGTTGTGTATATGCATGTACGTATTTGTCTGCATGATCGATATCATTTACTTGAGTTACATTCTTTCGGGTCATTGCCTTACTGACATACTCTCTTTTCGGGCCCCTGCCGCTACGGCATGCCTAACTCCGGGTCACTGCCTTACCGGTATACCCTCTTTTTTGGCCCCTACCACTACGGCATGATATTTTTAGTCTGCACGTGAAACCGTGGTCCAACGAGCGTCTGTCTTAAGCGGAATCGACATTTCGGACTCACTCGTGTGGTCTGTTTCGTCGTTCGAGGTCTGGGTCATTGCCGCTACGGCATGCCTACCTCGGGGTCACTGCCTTACCGGTATACCCTCTTTTTGGGCCACTGCCGCTATGACATGTCGTATTTGAATCGTTAACGACATGGACGCCCTCATTAAGTAATATCGACGTCCTGGATACACATGACATTAAAAATAAAAAAATGATGCCAACACTAAAGATCTAATAGATCTAACTCGTGTCACCATTCTTCGTGACACTCTTTAGATCCTTTGGATATTTAGGATGGGGCCGGTATAACGACCCCGTCAAAGTCATACTATACCTAGACTTACCCCTCACTTAGATACTAGGTTAACACATCTTTCGTTAGATGACGTGCTAGGCTAGGATTTAGGGTGCTAGGTAGTAATTTTGATGTCTGACTATTGTTCTCTGTTGGATTGGTTGCCCTAGCGATATATCTTTGTTTTGCATTAGCTTGTGATGTGACTGCATGTTGCATATGCGTGGTAGTGTGTTACGGCGTTCTTCTACAGGGAGTCATGCCTATTTTTATACACACACAGGTACCACTATGGGGGGAGCAAGTAATGATTTCCGACTCTTTTGCTTGTAGGTGCTATTAGCTCCCCCCCACTTTTAAGACATGACTCATGATACGTTATGTGCATGTGAGTTTTCCCGCTGACACTTGTTTTCATGCAGAATTGAGTCTTTTTCTTTTCTCGATGTATTTTTAAAGTCTAGAAGAGTTTTGTAGCAGAAATAAGATACGGGCACGGGTTCCGAGACGTTAGCACGGGAACCACGTGGAGGGGACCAGGAGCAGATGCTCGTGCCCCGTATCTTAATTCTGCATTTTATATTGATGTATAGAATTAGGACCGGACATGTATATGCAGAGTCCAGGCACCCTTTTCCTTTCTGGGATATGTTGCCGACCCAGCGGCACCGGCCTGTTTATTATTTTGGTTTGA